>NW_025213718.1:24409-35318 GCF_004010195.1 Chiloscyllium plagiosum | reverse complement strand
TGGACTTCGCCGAGGATGATTTGTAGACAGAATCAGAATAGGTAGAAGTCATAAATAGGAATGGATCAGTCACTGCGTGGCGAGGGATTTTTTACAGCCACCCCCCCTTTGGAACGGTATACATATAAAATGGTTGTTGCCATGGGTGGATGCAAGTTCTCTTACATTGACTTCTACCGACTTATTTTAAAGTTTGGACGGAGGAGTTTTGTTTGTTAGCTTGTAGAGGAAGTGGTCCTGACGCAATGTGCAGATCGGTTGATGAGAGGAGAGGTCGTATTGGATTTGGTTCTTGGCACCAAACCAGGACAGGTGTCAGACCATTCAGTGGGAGAGCATTTCAGTAATAGTGATCACAACTCCATTATCTTTGCGACATACAAAGAGAAGGATGGGGTAGACGGTATGGGAAAGTATTTAATTGTGGTAGGGGGATAACAATGTTATTAGGCAGGAAATATGGCGCCTAAACTGGATACAGATGTCCTCAGGAAAATGCAAAACAGCATTGAGGTTGTTCAGGAAGCACTTGCTGATAGTACTTGGCTGCTTATTCCCAAAGAGTCAAAGAAAGGATGGTCGGTTGATAGAACCTTGGGTGACAAGGGATGTGGAACATCTAGTCAAAAGGAGAAAGGAAGTTTGCTTAAAGCTGAGGAGGCAAGGATCAGACAGGTCTTTCGAGCGTTACAAGGTAGTCAGGAAGGATCTGAAAACTGGATTTTGGAGAGCTAGAAAGTAACATGTTAAAGCTTCAGTGGTTTGGATTAAGGAAACCCTTCAGCGTTCTACAATGAAATGATGAACATTTATGATGTTGGCCAGGGTGTGACAGTTTGGAGATAGTGAAGTGAACGTGAGCCTGGAGTTGCAGAAAGTAGAGGGAGTTCTTAATGAATATTTTAATTCAGTATTCACAACTGACAGGAACCTTGGAGTTTCTGAGGACAGCATGAAACAGACTGATGTGCAAGAAATTTTGATGTTACGAAGAAGGATGCACTGTCAACTTTGATAAACCGATGGATAGATTAGTGGGTGGCATGGTGGCACAGTGGTAGTGGGCGGCACGGTGGCACAGTGGATAGCACTGCTGCCTCACAGTGCCAGAGACCCGGGTTCAGTTCTGCCTCAGGCGACTGACTGTGTGGTGTTTCCACATTCTTCCCGTGTCTGAGTGGATTTCCTCTTGTGCTCCGGTTTCCTCCAAACATCCAAAAATGTGCAAGTCAGATGAATTGGCTATGCTGAATTGCCCGTAGTGTTAGGAGGGGTAAATGTAGGGGAATGAGTTTGGTGCTTCGGCGGGTCGGTGTGGACTTGTTGGGCCGAAGGGCCTGTTTCCACACTGTAAGTAATCTAATCTAATCTTAGATCATTTCCTTGGAACAGACGGGGTATAACGTAGGTTAATACAGGAAGTGAAGGGAGATATTGTTGCACATTTGGCGATGATATTTGCGTCCTCTCTGGCCTTCGCAGTAGTGCCAGCTGACTTGAGGACGGCAAATGTTATTCCCTTGTTGAAGAAAGCGTATACAGATAATCACGGTAATTGTAGATCAGTCAGCCTTACGTGTGTAGTGGGCAAATTATGGGAGACGGTTCTGAGACAAAGGATTAATGATTACTAAAAATAAACACAGTTTTTTTGGAAATAATCAGCATGGCTTTGCAAAGGACAGAATGAGGCTCACCAACCTAGTTAATTCCTTGAGGATGTGACAAAACACGTTGATTCAGGTATAACAGTGGAAATCGGGTGCATGGAGTTTCGCAAGGCCTTTGGTAAGAATCCCCATATTAAGCTTGTTCAGAACGTAAGGAGGCATGACATACAGGGAAATCTGTCTGCCTGGACACACAATTGACTGGCCCACAGATGGCAGAGGGTCAACGTAGATGGAAAGTAGAAAGTGTGGAGCTTAGTGACCAGGGTGTGTTCCCAAATGATCTGTTTTCGTACCTCTGCTCGTTGTGAGTTTTGTATGGGACATGGGTGAGGAAATGGAAGGGTGATGTAGTAAGTTTGCCGATGACACGAAGTTCGCTTAACTGTAGATAGTTAGGAGGGCTGTTGTAGGTTCCAACGGGGAATTGACAGAATGCAACAGAATTCCAAAATGCACTGTTCCGTGTCAGATGGAGTTTAACCTGGAAAAGTGCGAAATGGTTCACATTGGGTGGTTGAATTTGAAAGCAGAAAAGAGGGTAGAGGAAGTCTTCTTGGACAGTGTGAAGGAGCAGAGAGATCATGCGGTCCATGATCATCGATCCCTCAAAGTTGTTGCTCAGGTTGATAGTGTTATTGAGAAGCAGTATGTTGTGGTAGTTTTGGTTGGCAAGTGAATTGGGGTGAAGACATTAGAAAACATGCTGCAGCTGCATCGAACCGTGGTGAAAGCATATTTGGATACTGTATTCAGTCTGGTCCCCTCATTGCAGGAAATATTGTGGAAGCTTTGGAGAGGTTGCAGAGGAGATTTAACAAAATGCTTCCTGGGTTAGAGGGCATGTATGATGAAGAAAGTTTCTGTGGGCTATGGCATGGCTCATTGCAGCGAAGAAGGATGAGTGGTGAATTGATGAAGTTGACAAGGTATTGCGAAGCTTAGACACAGTGAGTTGCCTTGGCAGAAATGCCTATCATGAGGGAGCATAATCCTAACGTAATTGGACGAAGGTTTTGGGGAGTTGTCAGAGCTTTATGTCAGAGTACAATTCTTTACTCAGGAAGTAGTGGTGGGTGGAAAACATTGCCAGCAGTGGTGGCAGAGTCAAGAACAGCAGGGACATTTAAGCAACTCTTTTGTAGGCACTTGGACAATAGAACAGCGAAGGTTATGTAGTTTCGTCTGATTTTACAGGAGAATAACAGACCAGTATACCATCAAGGCCCATGGGGCCTGTTTTGTTCTGTACTGATCTATGCTGTATGCTCGACCGAAACGTTAATATTTTCTCCTCCCGATGATGCCTGACTTGCTGTGTTCTTTCAGACATCTGCTTGTATAACTTGAAATCCAGCAACTTTAATTTTAATTTGTTTCTCGCCATACATCTTTATTCACACAAGAGAACAGAATCTTCCTACGCCAGAGAATACCGATTTATCGCACAGGAGAACACGACATTCTCACACAGACCAATGTAAGGTCGACGGAGAAGGAAATTAACCAGTAAAGTTTGAGAATGAAGTTCAGTCCGTTCCACAAATGAAGATCCTGGTATTTTATGGATCTGTTGTACGGTTGGACATATGTTCATTGCACAAATGATCATTAGTTCATGAAACGCATTCAACCCCTCCCTGACAATTGAGCGCGGGACATCACATCACCATTCCACTTTGGCATTGACATTGCAGCAGTAAAAGCTGGGAATTATCTGATTGACACAAACTGTGTGAAAGATGTTTAAAATCAGATCAGTGCCAGTCACTGCACACCGAGTTTGCATATGTGTATGTGCTCTGTTTCTTATGTAGAAAACATCAGAGTCTGTGAATTTCGTAGGCTGCACGGTTATTTCGTTCTTCAAACATTATTTTTAAAGATATAGCGCAGTTTTGACCGATTGATTTTGCCCTGTGATATGAGCAGAATGAGACAAAATGGGAGGGGGAGGTAAGAGTGCGAGGCACAGTGTAAGAGTGGAAGGTAAATATGGAGAGAGAGGAACATGATCAATTCTGCTGAAGTCAGGTCGGAATGGGTGACCCACAGCAGAGTGATTTAAATCCAACTCCTGAGCTCAGCTTGGGTCATTTTCCCTTCCCAGATCATGAGGACTTGTGACTGAATCTGTTCCTCTCCAGCTCTGCTTCTTTCACGCAAACATAAACAACTGTATGTGTGTTTTATATATATATATATATATATGATCAGTTTCATTATTTACAAATTGAACAAATTGAAGTTGACAGTGTTGCCTCTCTCACTGGCAGTTGATATGAGGGAACAACTAAAATGTATCCCTGTAAACCCCAGTAGGATTAGGTTGAACAGAACAGCACTATCCTCAGTCTGTTACCTCAGCGACAGGCTCTACTTAGCTGAAGCATTGAACTGAAATGAGCAAAGCCCGAATGGACTGAATAGTGAGTGAAATTTATTGACTGATAAAATTACATAAAGAGACATTTGAGCAAATCTTTGCGCTCTTGACGGAACATCGGCTGGGTCTCAGTGTAAATCGCGGTGTTTGTACCCCGCTTAGGAGCTGTAGCATGGATCCTAATTCCAGCAAAAGTAAGCTAGAGATGCAGACAAATACCCAAAGCAAACATCCAGTGCCTATATAGAAAACACTATTAACATTGACCATAACAGGATGTAATTGGCAGAGATCGCAAATAGTAAAATGATTGACATTTTGTTTTGCTTTTGTATTTCTGTGTCATTCTGCATGTCTCTATTCGTGTAAGCCCGGAGCCACCTGTGGGTTCTTCATGTCACTAAAAGGTCCCTGATGGTGAAAACATTGAGCAGCAGAATCAGGAGAAATGGGAGAGCTGGAGTTTACAACGTGTTGGACGAACTCGATTGTGATTCAGACACCCGAGAATCGAACACGAACAGTTGCATCACAAAACCAGAGGACGGTCTCCAACCAATGCCGAGCTGACAGCATGAAATATTAGGAAGTGTTCTTGAAACAGCTCAAGACTGTCACTGTTCCCACACCCATAGCCGCCGTTTTTCCACAGCAAAATTGACTTTTCCACTTCTGGAAACACATGGACACAAATCGATAGAAGGTGATAGCGACAGTGAACCAGAAAGAACAGCCAGTGAATGCATAAATCAGGATGATGTGGATATTACATCCGGGTTGGGGAGAATCATGACATAAATCTGTTTAAAAAAACAATGGGATTGAGTCTCAATAGTAGATCGAGGATAGCGAACAGTGTACCCGTTACTGGCATAGTCAAGACGTAACGATGACATACGGAGTCAATCAACAATCTGTACAATGCAGGACAAAGACTGGCACTGCGATAACTGTGAGGAAGGAAAACAACAAATTAAATAACTTCCTGGAGACAAGGTTTCAGGACGAAGTGAGACTTTTCAAAATTGTCACTGTATCCAGCAATTTGTGGAAATAGTTGGAGCCGAAATAACAAATGTTAGGTTTTAAATTGCTTACAAAAATGTGATGTAAAACACATATTTTTCCAGTATATTCCCAGGGTCATGAAAAGATCAGCTTCTCCCATAATGTTAAATGGAAGATTGACAAAATCGCATTTCTTGCATTTGTGCATTACGTCATTCAGCAATTCAAACCTATTGCACGAATCCATAATATTGGGGTGATCTGATTTTACCCTGAGCTTCCTGTTGCAGCAATATTCAGTCATTTAAACTATTTTGTTCCTCGTACTAATCAGATGACACTTAGTCACATTTCAACTGGTTTTGTTCAATCCAGTGTTTACGAACTATTTCCACTTGGACGGACTCATGAATCAAGTATTAACCTTCAATGCTATTCTAAGCGTACTTACTCATAGTCATCCAAACAATGCACTGGCTTTATAGTATCAAGATTCACTTACAATTAAGAGATGCCGATATTTAATTTGACTGAGCTTGTTTATTTAAACAATGACAAATTATAGTCCATTCTCTCAGAATAAAATAAAACAAGTGATTCTGTACGGGATTATCAAGAATTGGGAAAAAAATCAAAGAGCAGGAAAACAAGTATTATAACCAAGTGGATTGTTACCCGATCCTCGTTCAAATTGGTACAGAAGGTGGATAATTTGGGAAGCAAAGTGTCATTAAATGAGCAGTGAAGGTAGAAGGGCTTCAGTTTCATTGGACACAGTATTGTTACAGGAACACAAGTGCCATTGAGATTGGTTTCAGGGACACCGATCAGCAACCGCAATCTGTGCAGAACGATGATTGAGACAAGTATCAGATACTGGTAAAATGTTGGAGGGCTCGGGAGAGCTTTGTAACTTTTCCAGAACAAGTGAAAGGAGGCAGCGTATGAATCCGGTAAGTCATATCATTTCAGGCGCTGCGGGTACTGGACAAGTATTGGAAAAGAGACATTTAATACCGCACTTACTTACTTGCAATTTCAATTCACGCAAGAAACAAAACAAGATAAAACAGATCAGACTGAAAATCGTGACTACAAAATTGTGGTTGTCACAAGCAAGTGGCTGCAAGTGAATCAGAGTTAGAAAGTGAATATCAAAATGATAGAAAGTGGGCAGTTATGCCTTGTTAGCAATAAAATTCTTCAGATCAGACTGAAAATCGTGACTACAAAATTGTGGTTGTAACAAGCAAGTGGCTGCAAGGGAATCAGAGTTAGAAAGTGAATATCAAAATGAAAGACAAAGTGGGCAGTTATGCCTTGTTAGCAATAAAATTCTTAGAATAATAGCAAGTGATATATGGTCAGAAGTTATAGAATCTGTGTGGGCAGAGATACGGGACCACGAAGGTAACAAAAAGGGTTTAGATTTAGATTACTTACAGTGTGGAAACAGGCCCTTCGGCCCAACAAGTCCACACCGACCCGCCGAAGCGCAACCCACCCATACCCCTACCTTTACCCCTTTAACCTAATACTACGGGCAATTTAGCATGGCCAATTCACCTGACCCGCACATCTTTGGACTGTGGGAGGAAACCGGAGCACCCGGAGGAAACCCACGCAGACACGGGGAGAATGTGCAAACTCCACACAGTCAGTCGCCTGAGTCGGGAATTGAACCCGGGTCTACAGGCGCTGTGAGGCAGCAGTGGTAACCACTGGGCCACCGTGCCGCCCACTGAAAGAGACATTTAATACCGGGGTTGCTCGGGGTTGTGTAAAGCCTTCCTGGCAGTAGTCCGTATGTGATGCAGAAAGTAAATTCAGAGGTAGAAACGGCATGTAAAGGAAGACGTGTTTAAAGCAAGCAGAGAAGACTTCAATGTGCAGGTGGACTGAAGAAAATGAGCCGGCATATGGAATATGTTCGAGATTTGTGTTTGCACCACCTTGTGCGTGAGCCCAATGAGGTAACCGACAATTCTGGGTTTCGTGATGTGTAGTCACGCAGAATTGTTGAGTGAACTGAAGGTGAATGGGCCCCTGAGGGCAACGACCACAATGTCATCAGTGTCATCCTGCAGCTTGAGGCAGAGAAACTGGAATCAGATCTAATCGTACCGTCGATTAACCGTAGGGGTAGTTTGGTTTTGTTTGAATGGAAAGATGAGCAGTCAAGTTGGGGATGAGCAATTGCTGGAGTTTCTGGGCTAATTTGTGAAGCACAGCAGAAATTTATTCAAAGGAATAAAACACATACTGGGGGTGAGCGCAGAATGATGGGAAAATGACCACAGTCACAACATGGTTAAGGCGGGAGTGAGAGAGGGGAACCTTTATGCTGGTGAAGCTGACCTCGGTCAATGGTTTGAATGTTTGTCCATTATTAATCTGAGATTGGGGAGTACTTGGAAGTGCAAGGTAAAATGCAGCTAAGTCAGGATGACTTCGTCAATTGTCATGACTGAAAATTGTGTTAAAATTATTGTGAAGGGAACAATAACGTTTAGATAATGGGGAGTAAGTGGTTATGATCTATTTGGATTTGCATGAGGCCCCTTTGATAAATTGCCACACTGGAGACTGTTGACTAAGTTTAGAAACAATGATGTTAGCGACAAGGTAATGACATATTTATATCGTGGGTTAAATTGTCTAACGTGGGGAGGTTATGTTGAACCTTACAGATCTTTGGTTAAGCCACAGTTGGAGTGATGGCTGTGATTGCATTGGAATAGGTACAGAGGAAATCCATCAGGATTATGCCTTTGCGAAAACAGTAAGGCAAAGAAAATAAATAGGCCATTGAGCATATCAAGTCTGCTTCGACATTCGTGCCTGAACGGATAATTTTCAAGTCCCCTTTCCTCGCTGTTGCCCTTGGATTCTCTAACCGATTAAAACTCTGGTCATCTCAGCCTTAAAGGAACTTAATGACCCAGTGTCAACAGCCCTCTCTGGTGTGGAATTCCACAGAATCCCTCACGGCAAATCTAAAGGAAAATGACAAGAAGTTGTTGTGGCAAATGCAAAGGAGGAATGCAAGTTAACATGTGTGCAGAAGGTACACGGTAAACGATGAAAGAAGTAAAAAGGAAGGATAACTCAGGAGATGCTGGAGATCATGAGAGTAGGACATTTAACTGAAGGGTAGATTATCTGAATGCTCGCAGCATTTGCAACAACGTTACAAATGAGTTAGCGGCAAAAGACACTGCGAATAAATATGAATTAGTAGCCATGACGGAGACATGGTGACATATGGTCACAACTGGGTGGAAAATTGGCAGGGGTATCAGACTATTCAGAAGGACAGACACAAAAAAAGGGAATTGGTGTCGCTCTGATATTCAAGAACGACATTATGCTGAGAGTTGATGTAAATTCTAACTATAATAAGATTGGATCCATTTGGGCGGAAACAAAAAATTCTGAGAAGAAAAACGCACTGACAGGCGCAGTCTATAGGCTATCAAATAACAACATCACATTAGGGCTGGACATAAGCAAAGAAACAACTTATGACTGAAAAATTGGAATGGTACTTATTGTGAGGGGTTTTAATCTACTTGTCGATTGGCCGAAGCAGCTCAGTCAGGGTAGACTTCTGGAGGAATTTGAGTGCACCCACAAGAGGTTTCTTCAACATTGTATAAGGGAAACGATGCGGGCGAAGGCTGTTCGAGAATTGGCCCTGTGTGGTGACCTCATCGTGAGAGATCATCTTGGAAGCAACGTGTCATAGTATGGTTGAATAAAGAATACAGATGGAGCATGTGAAGATAAAACTAACTAATGGGACAGAATGGAAGACTTTGCTAAAGTAGACCGGGAATAAAAATTTGATGGTGGGACAGTTGACGAGCCGTGGAGGGCGTTCAAAGCAACTTTTCGAAGTGTTCAGAAAAAGCATATTCCAAGGAAGGAATGTAAGAAAAGAGACAATCTGCCATGGGTGTCTAAGGAAATAATGGAGGCTGTGAAATAGTATGCACACAAAATGACTAAGAATAGCAAGAAAATCAAATAATAAGAAAATTTTAAATGTCCAGTGGAACTCACAAAAACAGATATAAAAAAAGTAAGAAATAACTTGGGCAAAAATAAATTAACACAGAACATAAAGACAGTCAGCAGAAGTTTCCCTAAATATATAAATGCAAAAGAGTGGCTAAAGTAAACGATGGTCACCTGGAGGATGTGAAGGGATAGATAGTTATGTGATGTAAAGAAATGGCCTAGGCAATCAACAGGTATTTTTTATGGATCTTCATCGTGGTGGACATTAATAACGAGCATGAAATTGACAAAGAGATTAAGGTAGGTCAGGACGTGGAAACAATCATTAAGAAAGTGCTTGCGTTGGGCAAGCTAATGGAGTACATGACAGACAAGTCTCCTGGCCCTAATGCAACGCATCTCCGGGTACAAAAAGAGACTGATTTACCAAGTGCACTTGCAGTAATTTCTCAATATTCACTGGGATTTGGGCAGTTCCTGCAGATTGATAAGCAGGAAATGAGACGCCACTTTTTAGAAATGGAGGAGGACAAAATATGGGGAATCTTAGGCCTTGGAGCTGAACATCGTTACAGGGGAAGATGCTTGAGTCTATTATTATGAATAAATGCAAGAAATCCAGATTGAAATTGCCCCTTTCTGCAGACGCAACATGATATGCTGAAATAGCCAAGGCATTGAATAGGTATTTTATGTGGGTCTTCACAGTGGAGGACACTAAAAACTTGCAATGCATCTCAATAGTAGTTGTCCCGTTCGGCAGACCCATCATGGGTTCATGCAGGTATGTTATTCTTGACAATTGTTTGGAATTTTATGGAGACATTCCGAGCAAGTTGGACAACGGGGACCCAGTGGATGTGGTGCAGCTCGATTTCAAAAGGCATTCGACAAGGTTTTGCACAAAAAAGGCTGCTGAATAAGGTAAAGGTGCATCATGTTATGGATAAAGTATTAGAATGAACAGAGGACTGGTTGATGAACAGGAACAAAATAGTCGGGATAAATGAGTGATATTCTGGTTGGCAATCAGTGACAGTTATGTGCCTCAATGATCAGTGGTGAGATCGCAATTGTACACAATTGACGATTTGGAGTTGGGGACCACGTATAGCATGTCAAAGTTTGCGGATGACACTAAGATGATGGGCAGAGCAAAGTGTGCGGAGAACCGTGATCTTTGCAGGGGACTACAGATACATTAAGTGAGTGGGCAAACGTCTGGCGGATAGAAAATAACAATAATAAGGATGAAGTCATCCAGTTTGATAGAATTAACAGAAAATAGGATCATAAGTTGATATAAAGTGTTATACAGAGGGATCTGCGTGTCTTTGTACATGAATCATAGAGGGTTTGTCTGCCCGTACAGAAATTAATTAGGAAAAAAATAGAATTATCTCCTTCACTACAAAAGGGATTGTGTTTAAATTCAGGGAGGTTATGTTGCAGGTGGATTGTATGCTGGTGAATTCACATCTGGTGTACTGTGCGCAGTTTTGGGCTCCTTGTAAGACAAAGTATGCACTGGCACTTGACGGGGTGCAGATGAGCCTCACTAGGTTGATTCTGGAGTTGAGCGGATGGCTTATGAGTATAAACTGAGAAAACTGCGAGTATACTCAATGGACTACATAAGAATGATACGGTTCTTATGTAACCTTATAACATTTTAAGGGAATAGATAATTCATTGAAAGTGTAGTCGCAGGTAGATAGCATCGTGAAGAAGGAGTTTGGTATACTTTATTTTATTGGTCAGAGTGTTGAGGAGAAGAGTTGGGAGGTCATGTTGCGGCTATACAGGACATTGGTTAGACCAC
>NW_025213718.1:15771-20986 GCF_004010195.1 Chiloscyllium plagiosum | reverse complement strand
TAAGCGTGTCGCTGTTAATTTGGTTGTATTCTGTCAACTAAGAACGGTTCTCAGGAGCGCAGAAGTGCAAAGGAAGCTGCTGGTGGGTCTTTCCAATGCAAAGAACCAGAAGCTGGGTGGAAAAATAAGGTTTGAGGAGATGCAGAGGATTTTTCTGGAAAACAGCACGGTGGTGGGGTGTTTACGAGTGTAGAATAAAGAGACTGAGACAAAATTCCACGTGGTGCTAGTAAGTTTCTGTGGGTACTGCGTAATGAGTTGCATGAGGGTTTCGCAGAATGTGTGACGTTCTGCTCGGGCAGGGCTGTGCAGTGTTAGTGATTTTGGATGAAATTGAAAGCCAGCAGATTGGTAGTTGATGATTGAAAGGAAAATTGTAGAGAACAGTCATAGTGTTAAAGTGTTACTAGATTGTTGAATTTTTAAGACAAGGCCTGCATGATAATTAGACTGTATTTTTAGAAATGGATAAAAGCTGTTGAGGAAACGATCTGTGAGAGAGAGAGAGAGAGCAGCTCGAGCTTGCAGAAAGTCTTTTTGTGTGTCTCTGTGTGTGTGTGTGAGAGAAAAAAAGAGTGACAGAGATTGTATAGATTAACCATTGTGGTCTGGTTTGCATGCATAATTGTTTGTTGGTGGGTGAATGTTTGGCATTTTCTCCCCGGAGTTCCAGGTCCAGGGTTGTTTTGATTTTATTTTCCCTGTAAGAATTTAAGATAGTTTTTTTAAAAGCAGGTTTTTCGAGGATATTGGTGCATTCTGCAGATGCAGTCGCAGAATGGTTCAGGCCGAAGAAATGAGAATATATTGTTTTTATTAATTAATTGAATCTAAAGAGTGTGGTTTAGGGACTGGTAGATTGGTAAGGGATGATTCGAGTTATAGAGTTAGGGAATATTTATAACAGGTGCTGCCAGACTTGTATGACACAAGGAGGTGGATTGTGAGACCAGAGGTAATAGATTAGCTGGACTGAAACATATGTCAGGATGAATGAAGGGACTGTTGTTGGTATTTTGATATAAATATGTGCGATGAAATGGAAACATTAATTAAGAATTACAGATCTAACATGAATCAACACAGAGAATATTGAAGAGAGAACAGGAGTTTCGAATAGAAGGGGAGGATTGAGAAAAACTTTTCAGGCGCCAGTTACGACCAGAGGGCGCCAGAGAGCAGAACGAACAGGGCTTGGGAACAAAGACTTTGGAAGAGAAAATCCCACCGTGTTTAGAACAGAACAAAGAGCCGTTGGGTTTAGAGTTTCAGCAAAGGAAATCATTTATGAAATCCAGATTTCGACTTTCACAAACCCTAGTACCCTCCGACCCACTGTTCTGTAATAAGTGGGACATGAGAGATGGAGGGGGGGAATTGATTGAAAAGTAGCTGGTCCAGAGCAGAAAGCAGTAAAAGTGAGAGTAAAACAGGCGAGGAGGCAAACAGAATTACGAGCTTTACAACTGGAAAAAGAGAGATTGCAAGGTGAAATTCAGATGTTACACGTGTTAACAGAACAAAGATTATGTGGCACCTCTAAATTATTCCAGGAGCGTTGTATAGAAACAGGCAGAGAGCGATGCGGGGGGAGGAGGGGAGCAAAGGCGGCAATAACAAAGGCACGGGGATGGGAGGAAAAACAAGTTACAATGAGGAATCACAATGTCGTAATTTTAATAACGGAATGAAGCTCACACAGGGGAAGATGTTGCAATTGTCTATCAAAGGGGGAAGACACCCACAATACACTCCTCGGGGAACCCAGGATCTGATAAAGCCGAGAAATGTGTTGTCCAGTTTACATAATGGAGCAGGAAAATGGATTGGAGGCTTTGAATATGAAACCACAGGACAGTTGTTGGCGATGGAGGATTTGAAGGCACTGCTAGTATACATGATGGGAATCCCGCAATTGGTAGAGATAACGGACTGAACCCGCCAGAAGAATGTTGTGGACAATCCGATGATTGATGGTGCTGGCTTTGATGGAGAATGACAAAGGATATGGCGGGCTCTTAGACTGTTACCCACTTAAGGTAGATCCTAAAAGATTGAGCAGGGATCCATTTGGGGATATTGGAAACGCAGCAGCCCATTTCGAAAACCAGTTTCAAAGGTGGAGGCTTGAAACAGAACAAGTTGTGGAAAGTAGTTAACTGTTCACTGCAATGTCCTGGGCTGCTACTGTCGAGACAATGCCCCTTAAGTCAAATCTGAGCCAGAGGAGGTAGTGGGTCTAACGTCCATGGCCAGGCAGGAATTCAGAAATCATGTACTCCATGTGGTCAAATCACAACCAGAAAGATAAAAAGAAGCTGGCTGATCAACAAAAGAAGTTGCGAAGAAATGTGACACCAATGCAGTTCAGGGAAGCGAAAGACAGAGTAAGCGAAAACGAAGATGATGTTGCCCGTGACTACCTGGTTGATTGGCGCTAATGGAATAAATAACATGCCAGTCCATGAAGAACCCTCTCCCTGGGGGTCTTCAAAGACTAAGACAAAGAGGTGGGGAGTCAAACGGTATGGTGAGAAGTCAGATTCAGAGAGAATGAGTAATAATGTATCGGGGGTGTTATCAACTCGGCCATTTCAGGGGAATTGCCCATATTGGCCCAGACCCTCAAGGCCTCAGTGTGCCTCGATCATTCGGGAACGTCCGGCTGTCCCGCCACAAATCCAGACAGACCCGACGAGGTCTGTAATTGCGTATAGGATGCGTTGGGGGTGCCCAGAGAATCCAAATGGGCTATTCACAACGATGACACGGGAGGCTGAACAGGAACCTATTTTACAGGTTAATGTCGAAGGGCGGTGAATGCTTATGATAATAAATGCTGTGGCACAATGCTGTGGCTGCACAGTGGCACAGTGGTGAGCACTGCTGCCTCACAGCGCCAGAGACCCGGGTTCAATTCCCGCCTCAGGCCACTGACTGTGTGGACTTTGCACGTTCTCCCCGTGTCTGCGTGGGTTTCCTCCAGGTCCTCCGGTTTCCTCCCACAGTCCAAAGATGTGTAGGTCAGGTGAATTGCCCGTAGTGGTCGGTGTGGACTTGTGGGGGCGAAGGGCCTGTTTCCACACTGTAATGTAATCTAATCATTCTTGTGTCCAACCACACTATGCTTCCCACCTTCCCCTTTAAGGTAAATTTACAGTTTTCGGGTAGACCGCTGTTGACTAGATTTACAATCCATGCCAGTTTATAAATGAATAATAAAATAGTCGCCTTGCCTTTATTAGTCTCTAAGTGGACACCAATTAATTTGCTCAGTAGGGACACTTTATTTGAGTTAGAATTGTTATTGGAATGAAATAAAAAGCGATTGAGTATTGATGGAGCGAATTCTCAGTTGGTGTTGCAGTACGCCAGGAAGGCCGAATGCATAATGGATAGGCGACATGGATTGTTATATTTGGGAAACTTGGGAAAAATGGTGGAAAGATGATTTTACCTTTACTGGTTTTGGCTGAGCCGCGCTAGTCTGAGCTGCATTGTACAGTGATTTTTGACGATATTCAGAGTAAAGTCTGGTGGAGTGTAAGCGCTTTGAGGTTGTCAACCCACAGCATTTACAGGGTGTAGCGATAGTGATAAGGAAGCAATGGTGTTTCCAGAACAGCAATGGGGATCGCATACAGCATTGTCAGCGGATTGTCGAGTTGACAACCGCATTGGTGATGCCTCCAGATTGAGCTATTATACAGTGTCGGTTGCACAACGTTGGTGGTGATTTGATGGTCAAGGGTCATCAGGCAGCAGATGAAGGGACTGGGTTTGCTTCTGGCGCGCGTCAGCTGTCATTACACCCCATTGCATCTGGAATTCTCCATAGCCAACATCACAGCAATGCAAGTTGAGGCAACCTGAGCTGAACAGCTGTTGTGGGGACAAAGTGGGGCCAGGCGTAACCAGAAGGGCCTGTGGTGCACAGAGGAACGTTTATTCGTGGCACCTACCCCTTTGTTGACCATTCTTATCTCAGAGGCACGTAAGTTAGATCACTATGCTGGAGGCGCAGTACTGCGGAAGATAAAGAGGGATGGCTTTTATTCACCTTATTTGCAGGATTCAGTGGACTACATATTATCGCAATATAATGTTTGTGCTCAACCTACTGTCAGAATGGCGATAACGACCACTATAGGCCATATACCCTGAGGCGCCATTTAATTATTTGTTAGTTGAATATGTGAATACGATGAGGACGGAGAGAAAGCAGAGATAAGTGTTGGTGATCATTGACAGGTTTAGTAGATGGGTAGAAGTGGCCCCCGTCAAAAGATTCATGGTCAGGCACTGTGGTAAGGTTTTTAACAACTGACGTTATTCTGAGGTTTGTCATATCATCTGAAATCATATCGCATAATGGATCTACCTTTATCGAGAAGGTGGTTAATTTTGCTGCTGCGGACCTTGTGGGTTAAACAGAAGTTTGGATATGTGTATCAGAGTATGGTGGAACAGGTTATTAGTACATTGGAAACTGAGTTGAATCTACTTTGTTCCAGTACTTATCGTACCTGGGTTGATGGGCCAATGCTGGCATTAATGGTCTACCGTATTACAGACTAACTGCCTGGCTAACTGACGCTGCCTGAAATGCTAACTCGTAGACACATGCCAGTGCCTGAGTGGAAGAGCTAATTTGATGGAACTATCTTAGAACGATTGGAACTTAAGATTAATTAGTGCATGCAACAACTAACTATGAGTCATGAGTCTATTCACACAGAGGAAATGCTGAGGGAGCCAGTGTCTGGTAACAGGACGCCCCCTGCCCAGTGCTAAACCTTTCTGCTCCTGTACTGACTTAGGGTCCATTTTTTTGAGGACCTGGCGGATCTCGCTTGGTCGTGCCTATGCCCTATCACAATCGGAAACATGTCCCTGATCCGGCAATACACATTGTGGGTATAGGTTAGCCTAGGGATTTCCCCAAAGTGTTCAAGGACGGGAATGCGATTGCCCCGGGCTGGAAGTTGCTTATCCCTGCCATTGGTGTTACCAGGACTGCTGAGTGGATTCGTTATATCTATTACAATAAGCAGAGATTTGTTAAATACTCTGATGATGTCTCCTCTGTGTTAGGTGAGCAATTGGATGCGAGCAGTCCGATGGCATGGCGGACTCAGTAGGCCTTGGACTGGTTGTCGGCTGAGAAAAATGGGGTCTGTGTACTGTTTGAGGAACATTGAAGTACCTTCATTTC
>NW_025213718.1:10526-12788 GCF_004010195.1 Chiloscyllium plagiosum | reverse complement strand
AAGGATCCATCAGTGATTATGAAATGAAATATTAACCCTAGTTCTTCTTACAGACCATGACTGCCCAACTGTCAATTTCTAACTCATCACTTTCATGCTTACATGAAAGCTAGTCTTATTTAATTTCAAATCCATTTAATATGGAGGAAGACGACATTATAGAACATAGAACATTACAGCGCAGTACAGGCCCTTTGGCCCTTGATGTTGCGCCGCCTTGTCATACTAATCTGAAGCACATCCCACCTACAGTATTCCATGTACGTCCATATGCCTGTCCAATGACGACTTAAATGCACTTAAACTTGGCAAATCTACTACCATTAGATTACAATCTTTTTTTTAAAAAAAGTCTTCTCCTTTGATTCTACACCATTTGACATCAGTACAAACTTGCTCTCAAATTCATGCTCCTGCCAAAGATCATTTTCACACCTCTCACCCCCACGTGAGAATTGACGAAAGGAAGTAAAGCAGTAGCACTAAATCTGGGCCTCAGGAGCAGAATCATTCTGTTCCAGTATGAGAGCAGGTCTTTGCTCAACTCTAGTTATAATCTAAACCTACCATTGAGGAAAATCACTTCAGACTTTAACATTTGGTCATTGAGTAGAGGAATTGCATGAACCTTACTTAATTTAGTTAAATTATGTCAAACTGAAAGTACACAGATAGATCTAAAATATGCAAAACCAACAACACTGTTTTCAGAAAATGACACTAGCAGATTTAATTGTTGTTTCAGACTCGTTTGCTTCCACTTAATTTTAAGACTGCTGTGTTTCTTTGGTGATTATGGTGTGCCTGTCACTGCTTATTGGATATCAATTCTCTTCCCTCAATGATAATCAAAGTTTCAGTTCAACATTAAGTTGTGATAAATCATGTAACAAAATTAACATCTAATGGTTAGTATCTGTGTCTTTGGGGCCGGCCATTATTCGTGCATTAGAAGTTTTTTGTGACCGTGTGTAGACAAGTCCTGTTAACACAGCTGCAGTCATGTCATTGTAAATGAGTAATGACTGGTCTGGACTGCTTAAGGAAAATAATTTGAGATTTAAATTAAGGAACTAGAACCAGGTAATTATAATGGATTTCAGATTTGGAAGTTGTATACATTTTACATTTAAATTTTCAATACATAACAAATGAATTTCCGGTTTATATTGATGACGTTTAAAACGTCTTAGTCGCTTGTTCAGTTTCCACCTCTGAATTACAGATTATGATTATTTTATTTATTATTTTTTATATAATCAACTGTATTAGCCATGTATCACAAAATCAGAATTATTGGCAGGATTGCTTGGTTTTATTCCTTTACAATTGTCAAGTGACCTGTCTCATTGCCTCATGGTTAATTTGAATCATGGCTACATTAATTCATTACTAACTAAAGAATGGAAAGACTCCTTCCTGGCCAGTTGAAGGAATTCTGCATGTGATTGAGGGATAGAGGTATGTATAGCAGATGGAACTCCCAAAACGTGGGAGTTGTTGTGAATGGGGAGATGAAAAATAAATGGGACATAAGATGAAAAGTAAAAGGGGCATGGCATGAGAAAATAAAAAGGGACAAGAGAAACATTGTAAGGCCACTAAGATTGAGGGACAACATGTGTTATCCTCTAGTCTTCTGGCTCTATCTCTGTCGACAATGATGACACAAAGATCAAAGTTAAAAGTTCTGCAATCTCCTCCCTAGGTTCCCAGAGAATCCTAGGATAAATCTCACCCAGCCCAGGAGACTTGTCTATTTTCACACTTTCCAGCAATGCTAACACTACATCCTTCTGAACCTCAACACTGTCGAGTCTAAAAGCATGTATCTCGGTATTCTCCTTGACAACATTATCTTTATCCTGTTCCTCTTCTATCTCTTTGGACTTCGTGCACAACTACCCACAACTGTCGTTGACTGGCCCTAGTCTTATTCTAGTCATTCTTTTACTGCTGACAAGGAAAACAAAGGTTTTCCTTGATCCAGCCTGCCAAAGACTTCTCATGTCCCCTCCTGGCTCTTCGTCGCTCTCTCCATTTAGGTCTTTCCTGGGTTACTTGTAACTTTCAACCAGGCAAAAGTGAGGACTGCAGATGCTGGAAACCAGAGTTTAGATCATCCCAACCACCCTAACTGAGTCTTCACATCTCAACTTTACATAATTTGGAGATACCGGTGTTGGACTGGGGTGTACAAAGTTAAAAATCACACAACACCAGGTTATAGTCCAACAGGTTTAATTGGAAGCACACTAGCTT
>NW_025213718.1:7601-8882 GCF_004010195.1 Chiloscyllium plagiosum | reverse complement strand
AAGGTCTTGGTGAGGTGCTCATCCTCATTGATAATGTGTTGCAGGTCACGAAGAACATGGCGTAATTTTTCAGCCCCTGGGAAGTACTCAACAACGAAGGGTACCCTGTCAGTTGCAGCACGTGTCTGTCTCCTGAGGAGGTCATTACGTTTCCTTGCTGTGACACGTCGGAACTGGCGGTCGATGAGTTGAGCATCGTACCCCGTTCTTGTGAGGGCATCCTTGAGTCCTTCCAGGTGTCCGTCACATTCCTCCTCATCTGAGCAGATCCGATGTCTGCATAGGGCGTGTCCATAGGGAATGGCTGTTTTAAAATGTTTTGTGTGGAAGCTGGAGAAGTGTAGCGTTGTGGGGTTGTCTGTGGGTTTGCGGTAGAGTGTGGTGCTTGATGGAGACGCATGTGTCCAAACATGAGACAGACAGTCGAGAGTAGTCCATGGTGAGTTTGATGGTCGGATGAAACGTTTTGATGTCACTGTGTAGTTTTATCAGTGACTCCTCGCCATGGGTCCAGAGGAAGAAAATGTCATCAATGTACCGGGCTTACAATGTTGGTTGGAGAACCTGCATAGAGAAGAAATCTTGTTCGAACCTGTGCATAAAAATGTTGGCATATTGGGGTGCAAATTTGGTTCCCATGACTGTTCCCTGTGTCTGGATGAAGAATTGGTTGTCAAAGGTGAAGATGTTATGATCGAGGATAAAGCGGATGAGTTGTAGGATGGTGTTTGGAGACTGGCAGTTGTTGGTGTTGAGTACTGAGGCTGTTGCCGCGATGCCATCATTGTGGGGAATGCTGGTGCTGAGTGTGGAAACGTCCATTGTGACGAGGAATGTTCCCGGTTCGACTGGTCCGTGAGTGCTGAGTTTCTGTAAGCAATCCGTAGTGTCGCGACAGAAACTGGGGATCCCCTGTACAATAGGTTTCAAAATGCCTTCCACATAGCCGGACAGATTCTCACACAGGGTCCCATTGCACGACACGATGGGACGTCCCGGTGTGTTGGCTTTGTGTACCTTTGGAAGGCAGTAGAAGTCGCCTACACGAGAAGTAAGTGGGATGAGGGTGCGTAGGGAACTCTGAAGGACTGGATCCAAAGTTCTGATCAGTGTGTTTTATTCCCGGGTATGTTCTTTGGTCGGATCAGCTGGCAGTTGCCTGTCGTGTTCCTGGTTGTTCAGGTGTCGGTACACTTCCTTGCAGTAATCTGTTCTATTCTGAATGACAATGGCTCCTCCTTTATCTGCTGGTTTGATGACAATGTTGTCATTGGTTTTGAG
>NW_025213718.1:5089-6744 GCF_004010195.1 Chiloscyllium plagiosum | reverse complement strand
AGCAAAAATTTGCAGTGTGATGTAACTGAAATTATACATTGAAAAAGTGATTGTCTGTTAAGCCTTTCATCTGTTGGAATACAGTGATAGTTTCACTTCTTTCATGTGTAAACCTCACAAAACCTTTTTTTAAAGTTGCATTCTCGGGTTAGCTGTTAACAATGGTGATAGCTAGACAATATGTTGGCCGGCAAATGCTGGAAAAATGCAGATGCTGCAGGGTTGTTACTATGGGTGACTTCAACTTTTCCAATATTGACTAGAACCTCCTTAGTGCAGATGGTTTAGATGCAGCAGTTTTTGTTCGGTGTGTTCAGGAGGGTTTCCTTACTCTGTGCAGATAGGCGGACGTGGGGAGAGGCCATTTTGGATTTGGTGCTTGGCAATGTGCCAGGACAGGTGTCAGATCTCGCTGTGGCTGAACACTTTGCTAACAATGACCACAACTGCCTAACATTTACCATAGCCTTGGAGAGGGAGAAGAGTATTTTCCAAGTGAAGATAGTTAATTGGGGAAAAGGAAATTATTACGCTATAAGGCAAGAGTTGGGAAGTACAGATTGGAAGCAACTGTTCCACCTTAAGGGCACAGCAGACATGTGGAGACTGATTAAGGAGCAGTTGTTCCGAGAGTGCACAAATTTGTTCCTGGCAAGAAGGGGTAAGGGTAAGGAGCCTTGAATGACGAGAACAAAGGAGCTTCTCGACAAAAGGAAGAATGCAGCTTACGTAAGGTGGAAGAAGCGAAGATTTAGCACAGCTTTAGAGGATGACAGGCTTACTAGAAAGGAGCTCAGAAAAAGATTTGGCAGGAAGAATTAGGGAGAACCCAAAGGCATTTTACTCGTACGGAGGAATAAGAGAATGATCAGGGAGATGATAGGGCCAGTCAGTAATAGCGTAGGGAACTTGTGTGTGGAGTCTGAGCAGATAAGAGAAGGCCTAAATGAGTTTTCTGCTTCGGTTTTCACTAAGGAAAGATTTTTTGTTGTGAATGAGGAGCTGGGAAACAGGCTTGAACAGATCATGATTGGTGAAGTTGATGTGCTGAACATTTTGGCAAACATTAACATTGATGAGTCCTCAGCGCCAGACCAGATTTTATCCTAGTTTGCTCTGGGAAGCAAGAATGGAGGTTGTAAAGCAGCTGGCGAAGATCTTTGCTTCCTCGCTCTCCACGGTAGTCGTACCAGAAGTTCGGACAGAGGCCAATGTAGTTCCTCTTTTCAATAATGGGAATAGGGAAATACCTGGCAATTACAGACCAGTCAGTCTTAAGATGGGGGTCAGTCAGGTTTTGGAAACAATTTTGAGGAATATCATTTATGACTATTTGGAAAAGCATAGCATGATTAAAGGCAGTCAGTATGGCTTTCTGAGAGGCAGGTTATGTTTCACCAATCTTATTGAGTTCTTTGAGGACATGACGAGACAGGTCAACGAAGGTCGAGCAGTGGATGTGGTGCATATGGATGTCAGCAAGGCATTGGTTAAGGTTCCCAATGGTAGACCTATGAATGCTGTCATGTGTTTGGCTGTCTGGATTCAGAATTGGTCGGCTGATAGAAGGCAGAGAGTGGTTGTAGGTGGGAAGTGTTCTGCCCAGTGATTAGTGGTGAGTGGTGTCTCACAGGGCTTTGTTCTTGGGCCTCTGG
>NW_025213718.1:0-4629 GCF_004010195.1 Chiloscyllium plagiosum | reverse complement strand
AGATTAGTGGTGAGTGGTGTCTCACAGGGCTCTGTTCTTGGGCCTCTGGTTTTGTAGTTTTTGTAAATGACTTTGAGAAGGTTCAGGGGTGGGTTAGTAAATTTGCCGATGACACAAAGGTTGGAGAAGCCGTTAATAGCATTAAGGGGTATTGCAGGCTGTAGCGTGACATAGACAGGATGGAGAGCTGGGATAAGAAGTGGCAGATGGAGTTCAATCTGGATTAATGCGAAGAGATGCATTTTGGAAGGTCTATATGACTAAAGACAGGGTTCGTGTCGCTGTGGAGGAACAGAGGGATCTGGGTGTTCACGTGCATAGATCCCTCAAAGTTACCAATCAAGTGGATAGGGTTGTAAAGAACGCATGTGTGTTTTTGGCTTTCATTAACGCGGGATTGAGCTTAAGAGCCGTGAGGCTTTGCTGCACATCTACAAGACCCTGGTGAGACAACACTTGGAATATTGTGTCCAGTTCTGGTCGCCCTATTATAGAAAACACACGGAGGCTTTGGTGAGGTTGCAAGTAAGGTTTACCAGGATGCTGCCTGGACTGAGGGTTTGTATTAGGAAGCGAGGTTGACTAAGCTCAGAATTTTCTCTCTGGAGAGAAGGAGGAACAAAGGTGACCTGATCGAGATGTGAAGGTAATGTGAGGCATAGATAGAGTCAATAGCCAGGGTGTTTTCCCGAAGGAAGGATTGACTGGCACGAAGGGTCATAGATTTAAGATAGTTTGTGGAAGATATAGTGGAGGCGTCAGAAGTATGTTCTTTACGCAGAGAGTTGTGAATGCATGTAATGCGTTGCCAGTGGTAGAAGCAGAGTCATTAGGGGCACTTAAGCGACTGCTGTACATGATCATGGACAACATTGAATTGAGGGGTGCGCAGTTTAGTTTATTTTATTTAAATTAGGAATAATCCTCGGCAAAACATCGTGGGCCAAAGGGCTTGTTCTCTGCTGTACTTTTCTATGTTCTATGTTCTGGAATGTAATTCTACTTCTGTTGCTGCTGAGGTCGACAGCACCCCATGAATATCAGGAATTCTGTATTCAAGACTGCTTGGAGAACTAGATTAATACCAGTATTTAAAGAGGATTTTTGACTTGGAAATTATTTGAGGTCTAATTTGCCAGGCAAGATGCGTGAGAGTCATCGAGTCTTAGAGTTATACAGTGTGGAAATAGACCATTTGGCCCATCTGGCATAGTTTTCTTCAACAGAACTATTCCCATGTGCTTGCATTTGACACTCGTCCTGTCGATATACTTGACCAAATGTCTTTTAAATGATGTAAATGTACTCGTCCCGACCACTTCTTTTGACAGCTTGTTCCATTTATGCACCACACTCTCCTGAAAAGAAATTCCACTTAGGTCCCTTTTCAGTCTTTCTCCTCTCACCTGAAAACTGTCTGTCCTAGTTGTGTACTCCTCCACCTGGAGAAAAGCCCTTAGCAATCTATCCCATCCATGCCACTCATGATTTCATAAATCTCTAAGGTTCCCCATCAGTTTCCTGCGGAAAAGGGCAAAAAATGCAAGGTTATCCAGGCTGCCTTTATTTCCCAAAACCTCCAGTCTCTCCCTCTTTGCAGTTTATATCAATCTTCCTTAAGCAGGGCGACAAGAATTTTACTCATTATTCCAAATGTCTATTTAACATTGTCTTGTACTGCTGCAATACGATGTCTCTTCTCCTACACTCAATCCTCTGACCGATGAAGGTTAGCCTTCTTCACTGCCCTGTCTAACTGCGATACTGTTTTCAAGTATATATGCACCTGCACCCTTGGTCTCTGTTCGACAGAGCAATCCGGTTAACCATGTAAATTCGGCCTGGTTTGTCTTGCAAAATATAACATCTCACATTAGAAAATCGAAAATTACAGCACAGTCTAGGCCAGTCGGGCCTTGATGTTGCACAGATCTGTGAAACCAATCTTAAGTCTCTCTAACCTACAATATTCCATTAGGATTCCCATGTTTATCTGTTTCCTTTAAAGTTGGCGAATCTTGCACTGTTATAGACAGGGTGTTCCACGCCCTTACTGCTCTCTGATTTAAAAAAAACTAACTCTGACATCTTTCCTATTTCTATAACCCCTCAATTTACAGCAATGCCCCTTTATGCTAGCCATCATCAACAGAGGAAAAAGTTTCACACCCTATCTAATCCTCTGATCATTTTGTATATCTTTATTAAGTCACTTCTCGACTTTCTTCTCCCTAATGAAAACAGCTACAACGCCCTTAGCTTTTCCTGATAACACCTTCTGTCCACACTAGGAAACATCCGGTTAATTTTCTCTGCACCCTTCCCAATGCTTCCATGTGTTTCATACAATACAGCGACCGGAACTGTACACAACACTCCAAGTGCGGCCACGCCAGAGTTTTGTACAGCAGCAGCATGAACTCATGGCTACGAAACTCAATCCCTCTACCAGTGTAAGCAAAAACAACAAATGCTTTCGTAACAACCCTATCAACATGGGTGGCAGCTTTCAGGGATCTATGCACATGTACACCGAAATCTCTCTGCTCATCCATACTACCAAGAATTTAATCATTCGCCCCGTATTCTGCATTCCTGTTGCTCCTTCCAAAGTGAATCACCTCACATTTTTCCGCACTAAACACCATTTGCCAACACACAGATCAGCTCTGCAACTTATCTATGTCCCTCAGCAGCCTGCATCATCCTTTGGCATTGTCCACAACTCCAACGATCTTAGCATCATCGGCAAGTTTACTAGCCCATCCTTCTACACCCTCATCAAAGTCATTTACAAAAATGACAAATAACAGTGGCCCCAAGACAAATCATTGTGTTACACAGCCGGTAACAGAACTTCAAGATAAACATCTCCAATTAAAGTTATCAAGCACTTTAATGAAATCTATATGCATAAAATCAACAACTTATGCCATCTGTTTGGTCACCTTCTCATAGAACTCAATAAGGTTTGTGAGGCACGACCTACCCTTCACAAAACCGTGTTGACTATCCCTACAATTGAATTGAATTAACTTTATTGTCACGTACACTCTAAAGAGTGCAGTGAAAAATTTACAATATTGTTGCTTATGGCGCTATCTTTTGTACAGGGTACCTAGGTACAGTTTCTTCAGCATTTGTGACAAAAATGAAAGAATAATGAATGAAAGTCCAGCAGAGGAATAAAAATAAACAAAGAACGGACTCGAATTAGAGTCACTTCACTCCAGTCTACACGAGGACGGATTATCGAGACCGCACCTGGCCCAAACTCCACATCAAACCGGGCACAGTCTCCAGACTGAACCAGGCCCAGTCTCCAGATCACACACCTGGCTGAGTCTCCAGACTGCACCATGTCACGGTTCCAGACCGCACCAAGTCTGCAGACTGCACTGGGCTGATTATCCAAACTGCCAGAACATTGCCCACTCACTTAACCTATCTCCTTTTGGAGTCTTTCAGTGTCCTCTGCATACTTTGCTATACCACTCATCTTAGCATCGTCCACCAACGTTGACACATGACACTTAGTCCACAAATATAAATTATCTGTGTACTAAATTGATCATTTGATAATCAGATCCTTTTTTAAAATCATACAGATACCATCCCTTATTCAGAGGTCTGTTCCACTTCCTTCTCAGTTTTGTATATCACTTCCAAATATAAAATGTTCTGGACATTCCGTCTCCATCTCGCCGTGTCTGTCTAATGTCATTGAATCATATCTATTTCGATTTCCTTCACTAAGTTCTCCAATCTTTCTTGACAAAAACAAAATCCCTTCCAATAAAGTTTCTTCTGTTCAGCATTTTAAGCCATTATCATCAACTCTATTGTCACTTTTATTTCTTAATTTAACAGATCAAGAACCGGTCTGACATCGTCATACTCACAGAATCAGACCTAATGAATTATGTTTCCCACCAGCAGGACAGACCCACAGTGGTGGAGCCACTGTGGAATACAGTCAGGAAAATAGTTACCCTGGAATTCCACAACATTGATTCCAGAACCCGGGAAGGAAAAAAAAAGTTGATTTGCAGGCGCAGCAGGTAAGCAAGAAGACAAATGATATCTTTCATTGCTAAAGGAATGGAGTTTAAAAATAGAAACGTTGCATTGCAGCTGAGACCAGGCCTGGAGTACTGCGTAAAGTTTTGATCTCCTAACTTGAGATGTAATTAACTGACGCTGGAGTGAGTGCAGATGATGTTCACCAGCTTGATTCAAAATTTGAGGCATTTGCCGAATGAGAAGAAATTGTGTAGACTGGCACTATATTCACTGGAATTAGGAAGAATGGGGAGGCGGGGGGGATGTCATCTAGAAAAATACACATGTATGTAGGTGTCTAGTGTACTCTAAAGAGAGGGTAAAAGCTGATAAGCACTGTGCAGGCACAGAGCTTGGTGGGAAACAAATAGCTAGGCTGGGTTGCTGTGTTCCACAGCAATTGTAATTTAGCTAATCAGTTTAAATTATGCCACAAGATACTAAAACCTAGGGGAATTTGACTTTTACTGTTTTGACGAAATTCAACCGTAGATGAACAGGTGGTTTGGGGTATAAAAATAAGACATTATGAATAGTTAAACAGAGAGACAAGTAAAACATACTGCT
>NW_025213717.1:21866-35285 GCF_004010195.1 Chiloscyllium plagiosum | reverse complement strand
AGTGTTGTTGGATGTCTCTTTGCGAACAATACATCATTTAATCATTGAATACTAATCAATGCATTGATAATTGAATTAAAAAGAAAATCCCTCAGTGAAATTGTCAACTCTCTGTTAAAATGTTGAGTAGTATTTTAGTGGTTCATTTGAAATAAGGGCTGTTTGCAGTATTCAAAAAATTCAGCTATTCACTATCAATTAGTAGGATATATCTGGGTTCCTTTTACACCGGTAACCAGTGAAACTGACAGACTATTGGCAGATATCGTAGGGAGTGACAAAGTTCTAATATGGTTGGTATGGCGAGATAATATAGGTAAACTGCCCCAATCCTGAATAGGACATTATAACATCAAGACTTGGAAATGTACGGTTTTTGGAAAGTGACTGGGTGGATTGGGCAGGCGTGCAAAAAGCCACATGATAGTCAGTTAGAGTGCAAAGGGAAGGGAAATGTTGCCAAGCTTACAGAATTCACTGTTACAACCACAGTAGAGGATAGGAAATCTGATTTGAACTCTTTAAGAGCAAATGACTTGTAACGCGATAAAACTGAGCTCTGGCCACTTCTGAACACCACTTTTTAGGATGTCCATACCGTGGATATTCTATGAGAGGAGATTAAGAGCTGTCGGGGCATGATAAAAGGCTCTTCAGCCCCTCAAACCTGTTTTGCCACGCGGTGGCTTTTTTGTAAGCTAACTTCATACTCCTACACTTCTACCTTTTCCCTTAATACCTGTGCTGAACAAAAATACATCTATCTCAGATTTCAAACGAACAACTGATCCAGCACTCATACCATTTGTGCCAGAGAGTGACAAACATACACCAGCTTTTCTATGTGGGAGTGCTTCTTAACACGTCTCCTGAACATATTGGCCTGAATTCTCCGACAAAGTCCCTTTGCTCCAGAATCCCCAAACAGTGAAATTAGGTTATCGTTATGCACTTTGTCTCTTAATTTCAAGCGAAAGAGAAAGGAAGCCTGATTTTTACAGTCTCTCCTCATAACTAAATCACGAAAGTCCAAGTTCTTGCCAATCTACACTGTACTCCCACCAAGGTTAATACATCCTTTCTGAGATGTGCTGCCTGATTCTGCTCACAATAATTCAAGAGATCTCTAAAATGTGATTTCTATAACTGCAGCATGATGTCTGTGGTCATATATGGGAATAGACGTTCACTGTTAAGGACAACATTTATTGCCCATTCCAGAGAGCACCGAAGAATCAACCATGTTGCTGTGTGTCTGGAGTCACATATAGGTCAGATCGGCGAAGGATGGCAGCTTCCTTTCCGACAGCACATTATTATTCTAGAAATTACCGAGACAAAATAATGAATCAGTGGGTTGACCACTTCCCGATGAACATTGACACTATCCCCTGTAATCTTACTTTTCATTTGATCTGAATCACTTGCTTAATTAGTGGGCCTCATTTAACACGAATAGTGAGACGAGGTTTATTATCTTTAAAATACAAGATAAATAGATATACAACTTTACAAAATCCGTCTTACCCCGAATGACCTTACAGTTCTGAAATGTATATGCCCATTCACTAGTTTATAATCCTCCACAACAACTCATCAAACTAGAATTGAGTCTGTTCTTCCTACTTCCAAGGTTTCTGCTTCTTTGCCCTGATGTTTTCTGAAGTGCATCTGGAACGTCTCTGACTTGAGTGGCTTTTTTTTTAACCTTGGAGGTGGAGATGCTAGTATTGGACTTGTGTGGAGAATGTCAGAAGATGCATGAAACCAGCCAATGGTGCTTTTGCCTGAAACGTCGATTTTCCTGTTCCTCCGCTGCCGTGTGACCTGCTGTACTTTTCCAGCAGCACTGTAATCTTGATCAGATTATCGCTGTTTGGCTTTATTTGAAACAACAAGCTTTAAAGTGAATTCCGATGTTCTTTTAGCAAGTTATCCAGAACATATCTGACTTCTTTAGCATATCAGTAGTTTGGTGCAACGATGTATTCAGCTTAACTTAAATTCTGTTTCTATCTCAGGACAGGTGTTACATAAGACAGTACTGAATACTTTAATTTCTCCTCTTCAATTGTCCATATTAAAGACAAATTTCTTCCTGGATTAATATCTGAGCTGCACTATTTCATGAACCGCAGTTCAATACAATCAATCAAGATAAGGGGTTTGCGTACGTGGGCCGGCCACACCGACACGACCACCGATCCGATGAGTCCTGTTCCATTTCCACTAGCTGCTTCCGGAGACGTCACTGATGCAATCTTCCTCCACCGTCACCCCACAAGGAATGAAGACAAAGATGAAAGTGAGACAAAAGAGAAGAAAAACGATGCGACTGGACCGGTGATCAAAATCTAATATGCTCAGAAGGCTCGACGCTGTCTATACTGCAAATGCCTGCCACATTAAAACAAAGGAAGGGGACGTGGGGGGTTGACCAGCACTAGAGTGTTTCTGCTGTGAAGTGAGACGAGAGAATCTGGGATTCGTTTCAGTCAAAACCACCTCCAGTAAGTCGGTGTTACTCCCTCCTGCTGGCCATCAAGGGAACGTGCATCTGCACGTTCAACCGTTGCTCCCAGCAAACATGGATAATCCTGAAAGGAAACACGCAGTTTGGACAAAGTTGAAGGCTCTCTTTGCGTCTCCATGAAACCTGTGGGAAACTTTCAATGTGAGCGACAAAAGTTTCACTATCCTTAAAGATTTTCTCAAGGTGAGAGAGAAACGTGGAGAACTGCCAACACTCCAGAAAAGCATGCACAATCTCCGCCTGCTGCAGACTGGGTTGGTGTCATGGAGGACTTTAAGGCGGTTAAGAGCCAGCAAGACCTCAGAAGCTCCACACCGTGGAGCGGGATAAACCATGCTCCCTCTTGCTTTTCCAGAAGGTGTATATGGAGAGCTCTGTGTTCAGAGATTTAAGGCAGAAGACCGCTCTGTAACGTTATCTCAGTCGGACATGCTGAGGATTACCAAATTATATTATACCAAACTATTTACAAATTATTTTATGACATGAAGCCCACAGACTGCACAGCCTCCTAGTCATTCCTCCCAACCATGTCGGTCTAAGATGATAGCACCCCGGAGAGGCTGCACTAACCGTTTTCTCGAGTTGAGCTGACAAAGGCCCTCGAGTCGTCAGAAAAGAATAGGACTACTGGAAGTGACGGATTATCAGCCAATTTATATTCTGATTCTGTGAGACTTGATTGGCCAACATCTGATGGAAATGGACAGCAATACGCTTCTAAAAGGTAGTCTTTGTAAATTCATGAGGACCGGTATCATTCCACTTCATCTACAATCAGAAAAAGGAGAGGGATGACTGACGACCAATTTCCTTGCTGAATGTAAATTGAAACGTCCGGACTAAATTCATCACCAACCGGGTCAGTTCTGCATTGAGCCCAGTGTTTCACTCTGAACAAAGGTGATCTGTACTGGCAGCACGATTCGTGAAAGTCTCTCACTTCTCAGGAATGGAGTCGCTTACGTGCAGGGGACTTAGAAGCCTATCTCAACAGCCCCGACCAGGTAAAGGTTATTGACAGGGTCTCACACACATAAATGTTTGATGTTCTTTTCAAACTGCGCTCTTAGAAGGGAATCCATATATGAACGCGACTGCTCGAAACAATATTATTAGTGCGGCGTTAATCAGTGTTTAGGAATCAGAAAGCTTCCTGATGAGATCTATAATCCGACAGGGCTGTAACACTTTTTCTCTCTGATTGTTGGCCTGGATGCATCTGAATAATTGTTGAAAATCATTCAAGTGTTTCTTCATCTTTGGCGACAGTCTATCCACTGAGAACTTAATTAGTTAGGTTCCTCAGTCCATCGTTGTTCAACTATAATTTCTTTCGTTACTTAGATTCAGGGCCCAGATTCTTAATGAAATTCTTCATTTTGTATTTTAATGAACATTTCAAGCACTTTATAATCACTCAATAATATTAAGCTGTGTCCGTATTTCGTGAAGAAAGTATATGAACTTTCTGCATGCTTACATCTGTGCTCTTGTATTAATTCAAACCTGTGAGATGTAATAATTTCGTCCTTTTTTGTGTTAGTTCTGTCCAAGTGCCTCTAGCATCAATTAATAATAAAAGACAAGTGAGATTTGGACAATAACTGTGTCACATAATGTGTGCATTATTGAGTATATTCCGAAAATTAAAAAGGAATGCTCCATGAAGAACTCTGACCCTGAAACCGTGAGGCATGTGTGCGACTTTTTTTTTCATTCCAAGCATTAGGATTATGAAGCAGAACTTCGTTATGGATCCAGATCGCGTTCTTGTTGCTTTTCTCCTGTCACTTTCAGATTGTCTCCTTCGACCCAAACTCATTACCCTTCATTTACTTCCAAACTGAGATTGATGCCATTTTCCCAATCCTCAGACTGTTTTGAGTAAAACTTTCACAATGGCTGTAGCATGCTTCCCAAAAGACTAGCAATCCCCATCAGAATATAGCAAAACCCATGCTTCCAATGTGTTCAGTTCGCACAAGATCCAGAATCCGCACCAATAATCCACACGTCCAAAACCCTTCCTCCTGTAACCACTGTTTCCAGCCACATGTTCATCGGCCCAAAGATTGCTCAGAGTAAGAAGCGTTTCAATTTCTTGCCCGATTTCCTGAATTTTACTTATGGGAGTTCATCGCTGTTTATATCTATTATTGTCATGAGTTCAGCCAACTGGAACTCATAAAATATGAGTTCTCTGATTGTGGCTGTAGATCTGATCCAATTTGGGAGCAACGGCTTAAAAAAAAGAAGCATGAACATCAGGGATATTAAGATGCTGAACGTCAGACTCAATAAGAGACCACTGGAAGAAGCTATGCATTTGTAACTAAAAGGTGACGAATGACAGGGTGCCGCCCTTTAAAGAGTGAGTTCGTTACCAGATATTGTTTGTCTTTGTGCACCAGGATTTCGGGCTCTTCACTTTCCAACTTTCTCGCTCCCATCCCTATCACACTTTTGCCAATTCCATACCTCAACGTGTGTTGACGTGCTGTCGAGTCATTCCAGACTCCAGGCACAGTTGAGACAATATACCATCCTACACTCTGTCAAGTCAAGACTGATGATTCTGACTGAGTGAGTCAGTCTTTTTAGATTTGTCCACTGCTGTCATTTGACGTTAACAGATTACCGAATTGACTTTACAAATAGGGAAAGACAAAAATCACTGAGGAGTTTGAAGACCACAAGCATTTGAGTGCAGCATCGATTGACGAAATGATAGCTGGAGAACACGGATACAATGGTGAGGAAATGTAATAATTCCAACTCAAGGGTGAATTCCTCAAATGTATTAAGGTTTGAAATGAGTACAGTTTTCAAGATAGTAAAGAAAATTATTGGCGTTGAATGGGTGGAAAGACATCTTGTTGCCCTCTTGACTGGACTAGGATAAGCATCTAAAAAATTATCGATGGGCGGAAACGTTTCCAGACTGAAACGAATGAACTGTGGCTCACGTTTGTCGACATTATGTTGCTCAGACAATGTTGTTTTCTTTCACCCCCTGAAACTGTCCTATTCCTTCTCAGTGTTCCTGTCTTCCTTGGTTTTTTACTGTCACACCGAACATTGTATTGTCAACAAACGCAATACATAATGTCATCTTCTCTTCATTTGTTGAGATTATAAATGGCTGTGTCTCGAGAAATGACCATGACTTATACCAGAAAGGCAACATTGACACATTTATTCCTGCTCTGTTTTCTATCATTTCCCAGTTCTCACTCAAAGTCCCAATTCCCCACCACTGCAGGCCTTATTGATAATTTGGACTCCGGCTCAAACATTTCCAAAATTTGACAGTTATACCTCCTTATGTGCGCAAATCCTTCCCTGGCCTCACACCCCCATCTTGCTTGAAACTGTTGCATCCGAACATCAGTCAGATATTTTAGGTTTCTTATCTGGACATGTGCACTACACTACAGGAAACAGAGAATTAATCATGCCCGTGAGCTCCTGTACAGATTGTGTGTGTCTCAAAGTCATCTCTGAAACATGCTCTAGGCACACTTGCCCTAGTCGGAGGGTCTGTTTTCATTGGAGCTTATGTAACCGTTAAGAGTGGTTTTGGTTCAGAATTAGAATGAGAATTCCTACTGTCGTGATTCAGGCCTTCGGTTCAACATGTTAGTACTGACCCACCGAAGAGGATCCCACCCAAACTCATTACCCTACATTTATCCCTGATAATTGTACTACACCCATCATATTGGCAATTTAGCATAGCCAATTAAGCTAATGTGTACATCTTTGGATTGTGGGAAGAAAACCGCACAGTCACGAGGAGAGTCGACAAATTCCACACAGGCAGTCGCCCGAGGCTGAAATCGAACTGGGGCACAAGGCGCTGTGAAGCATCAGTGCTAACCGCTATGCCACAATAATATCAAGCTACTCATGGCAAGTTATTCTCAGTGAGTTATTTTACTTGCTTAAATTCATTGCGGAAGATTTATTTGATTCAGAATCTGTACCTTGCAAGGGTGAGGAAATCTATTGCGATGTTGTGTTTATTAACCAACTATCACCCTTCACATAACAGCTATTGACAACTACATGAAGCCACACTGCACGGGATCCCACTCACTGTACACTGGCTTTCTCACATATATTCTGACATACTCGCATACCCATGAAGAACCTCTCTCATACACAAACACTCTCATATGCACACACATACACGCCCGGCATTCACTCCCACGCATGCACACTCTAACAGGCGTACACACTACCACACGCTGAACCAAGACTACACACACTCTCTATCACATGCGCTCGCACCCACATTCGCACACTCACATACACACACTCACGCTGCCTCTTTTGCATACGCAGACATAGGAGTTTATGGATTCAATTTGTGTTTGTCCGATTACATTTTAGTTTGCTCAAAAACTGCATGAATCCATGTAAAACCCCGTAAATTCCACTTTATAAACAGAACCAGCTTAACTCAGCATGGGGACACAGACAGGCCTCCCAAATTAACGCATTATCTGAGTTGAGATGACACCTATTTTTCGAAAAGAAAACGTTGCTTGACAACGTAATTTAGTAGTCATTCTGCTTTACATATCAAAGAACAGAAACCAAACCATCCTATCCTAAATGTTGAATGACTTCGTATAAGATTGTTTAATATAATCATCACATCTTCATGCCACTGTGCTTATTTGGAGATAAATTCTGTGTCTTATGGTCTTATTTACCACAATTACCTGAGGAAGAAGAGGAGCTCCGAAACCTCGTGTTTCCAAGTAAACCTTTTCCACTATAACCTGACGCTGTGTGAATTTTTACTTTATCTATTCCAGTCCAGCACTAGCACGCCCAAATGATAGCTCCACAAAGACGTTTCCCTTCTCCACTCCCTTGTCAGGTGCGCACCCACTACCACCCCATTCTCCTTACCTGGCGCCTCCCTTTGCTCCATAAGATGTATAAAACCTATGCTGACACATACCCCTCATCTGCGTCCAAGTCGTCAAAGGATCTTTCCACATCCCGCAGAGATTTGCTTGCAAACCCACCCATATCGTTTACTGCATGTGTTGCACTCGATGTATTCTCCATTACATCTGGGATAATGCATGTCAACTCGGCAGAGTGATTCGGGGAACATGTCTAGGTCACACGCACCAGACAAAACTGCAAGCTACCACTTCAACACAAACTCGCATTCCGCAAAGACATGCGAGGACTTCTTCCACCACTATAACAATCGCACTGCCAACTGGAGGAAGTAAGACTCAACTTTCACTCGGTAGATTCCATGCACATGGCATTGAAATCGATTTTGCTAATTTACAATTCTCCCCTCCCCACACCTCATCCTCGATGCAAGTTTCAAACTCGGCATCGTTCTCGTGCCTTGTCATACTTGTCAATCTTCCTTCCAACCTCTCCTCTCCACCTTACCCACCGACATATCGAATTACGTCCCACCTGCATTTACCTGTTGCACTTCCAGGTACCTCATACGCAACCTCACAAATCGAGTTATCTCTCAGAACACTTTCCCTTCTGTATTCCTGATGAACGGCTGAAGCTGCTCGTTGGATGCTGCCTGACCTGCTGAGCTTTTCCAGCCACACAATTATGGACTCAGACCCTCCAGCATCTTCAGGCTTCATTTTTTCCCCAGGGAGCAGTGCAGTCTAGCATAGGGAAAGCATTGAAGTCTGACCGTCACAATTCTTTGATAGACAGAGGAGTTAATTCTTATTTCAAACAGACAGGAATAGGGTGCTCAGCAACAATCAGATCAACTGCAATATGGTTGCACGGTCGGTCAGTCGTCAGCACTGCTGCTTCACAGTAAGCAGTATCCTAGATTCCACTCTCGCCTCGCCTGCGTCCTCCTATAGAGTTTGCACATTCTCCACCTTGTACTCCAAATTCCATCCACAATCCAAAGATAAGCCAGTTCCCTGAATTGGCCATGCCAAAATGCCCATAGTGTTTTTGGATGTGAAGCTCTGGTGCATTAGCCAGGGGGAAAAGAAGGCAAATTTGTCTGCGTGTGTAACTCTGCAGAGAAGTCCGTGTTACATGTTAGGTCGAAGAGCCTGTTGCCATAACGTAAGGATTCTAAGGAACAGTACAGCGGAGTCCACGGTCTTAATAGCTGCCTGCTGCTCTTAACTCGTGCGGTTATCTCTTATTAAATCTTTGAAGCTGATACTGTGGCCGAGGAATAGACAACCCATCAAACTCCGATTGTTACCATTTGGAAAAAAAAACATTGATTTCCTCTGAAAAAATGATCAGAAACAATATTATATAATTCAATCTTTGAGCATATTAGTGGGAGGAGAATGAGCTCTTTAACATCGCCAGAAGAACCGTACTGGGTGTGTGTTTCAGCCAGAAGGCAGTCAAATGTACGGACAGATGTGTTGAAAAGCTGTAACGAGTGGAGTACCACAGAGATCAGTTTAGGATCTTCACTTAATTTCCATTTTTCTCAATGATTTGGATGAGCGTACTGAATTCATTGCAGCTCAAATAACTCACACACCTGGAAGGTCATTCAAACTTTGGCAACTGGAGTCCCAGAGTCTCTACTGGGATTTATGCAGAGGAAGTGAGTTAAAAACAAATTCGTCCGAAACAGTTACATGACATCGATTTACTAGAATGGCAGGAAGAATAAAACAACAGTAAACTAATGAAATAGGGATCTACTTCAGAATAGGGCGGTATTGTACAAGATATGTTAATTACAAGAACACATTTAATTCCTATTAGGGAGGAGCGTTGCTGCTCAGTTCATCGTGATGAAATAACAAAAACCAGCATCTGGAATCTGCCAGCAATAACAGTTTCCACTCAAGTACAGTCCAATCACAAGATCACATATCATTTCAACCGATGCTCCATCGAGTCAGTTCGTTCCATGTGTGAAAATATGTCTCAGAGTCGTTATTCTGTACTCTGTTTCAGGAGCTGCCCTCTTTAAACAAGAACATTTCACTCACTGATTGAAACGCGAATCTTCTCATGCATTGAATATGTGCTTTCCTATCGAGTTCAGCATTTATTCCTCACAATATTATTCCAGGATTCGGAGTTACACGAAGGAGAACATGGGGAGAACATGCCGCCTTTCCTGAGAGAAGGGGACTCAGTGAGCAGGATGGGCTTCCTACAATGTAGGAATCACTAACCTCAATCTTTTTTTCCCTCTCCATAGAGATCCATCTCTGACCTCACTCTCGCTTCACCGCTACGGCAGCAAAAAAGGAAGACAAATTGAATTTCGCAGTTACGACTAAAATAATAGAGCATAACAGTGGGGTTATGATTGAGATTGAGGGTTATTATTGCATTTGTGTCTGTTCAGAAGAACTGTGCGAGGTAATTCCAGCAATGAAGCTGTTGTCTAGTTCCCACTTAAATCAATTTCGACAACTTATTAAATGTTTGAATGGATGTGCCCAGTTGTCACACGGTACTGAAACAATCAGTTCAATGAGAACACAAGGCGGTAACAATATAATCAGTTTCTTCTTTATTGTGAAACATTTTACAATACCTTCCAAATATACACATACGATGACAAACCAGCCTTCAGGGGAAGCCTTTTTTTGAACTTTTGTGTATGGTTTTCTGGAATTTTCGACAATTCTGACCAATCAGGAGAAGGCACCGGAGGACCCGGTGCCTTCCTGTCTGATCCCTTGTTTGTTTGGTAGTTATGTTTGTGTGAGTATGTATTTCCAAGAGAAATGTTAACTCTTACATTATGCTGACAGCATGAACACCTGGCTGCTGTATTTGCACTGCGTCTGGCGAGTGGCTTTTGTATCTTGAGAGTTTTCGTTCGCCAATGTAGTCTGAATGTGTGGATTTTTGGCGAAGTTGGCCTTCGGAGCAGGCGGCTGCTGCACTTATTCCTTTTTGAACAGAAAGGAGCTTGTGTAAATGAATTACAAGCCCATATGTAAAAGTTGGTTGTGCTTGTTGTTCAAGTAGTCAGCTATTTGTCAATCCTGTCATCGAACAGCTGATAAATGATGTCAGTCATTCGCAGACATGTATCGCAGAATCCCTACAGCTTGGAAGCCGACCATTCCGCCCACCGAGTCTTCAATGAGATTCTGGCGGGAATTCCACCCAGATCCACCCCATATAATTTATCCAGCTGGAACCCTACATTTACGATAGCTAATCCGCCCAATCAGTACATCCATGGTCACTTTGTGAAAATTATCATGGACAATCCATGAATCCTGCACATCTTTGGTCTGTGGGAGGAAACCATAGCATGCGGAGAAACCCACACAGACATGGGGAGAATGCGCAACATCGACACAGACAGTCACTCAAAGAATCAAACCGAGTTCCCCAGCACAGAATTCATTCATACTTTGAAACGTTGTCGATCATTTGGCTTTCTTGCTACAGTATGTTTCTTATTGCAGCAGGACCTGGTGCCTTCCTGTCTGATCCATTGTTTGTTTGGTGGTTATGTTTGTGTGGGTATGTATTTCCAAGATAAGTGTTAACTCTTACATTATGCTGATAGCATGAACATCTGGCTGCTGTATTTGCATTGCGTCTGGCGAGTGGCTTTTGTATCTTGAGAGTTTTCGTTCGCCAATGTAGTCTGAATTTGTTGATTTTTGGCGAAGTTGGCCATCGGAGCAGGCGGCTGCTGCAATTATTCTTTTTTGAACAGAAAGAAGCTTGTGTAAATGAATTACAAGCCCATATGTAAAAGTTGGTTATGCTTGTTGTTAGAGTAGTCAGCTATTTGTCAATCCTGTCATCGAACAACTGATAAATGATGTCAGTCATTCGCAGACATGTATCACAGAATCCCTACAGCTTGGAAGCCGACAATTCCGCCCATCGAGTCTTCAATGAGATTCTGACGGGAATTCCACCCAGACTCACCCCATATAATTTATCCAGCTGTAACCCTACATTTACGACAGCGAATCCGCCCAATCAGCACATCCATGGACACTTTGGGAAAATTATCATGGACAATCCATGAATACTGCACATCTTTGGTCTGTGGGAGGAAACCATAGCATGCGGAGAAACCCACACAGACATGGGGAGAATGCGCAACATCGACACAGACAGTCACTCAATGAATCAAACCGAGCTCCCCAGCACAGTGCATGAGCAAGGGTATGAGAGATTGAGTACAGTGTTGAGAAATAGGAGGTCATCCATGTTGGAAAGAATAGCAGCAAAATTGCACTACTATTTAACTGGACAAAAATGCAGCATGCCGATGTGCAGAGGAACCTGGGTGCCGTTGTGTACGTGTGTGTTCATGTGTGTGTGAGATACAGTTTACGTCTTTAAGTGAATGTGTTTATTTATGCATGTGTATGAGAGACAGTGTGCATCTGAGCATGTGTGTCGGTATGCGCCTTCTCATGTGAAGGTGTGTATCTATGTTTGGGCGGAGAGAGAGAGACAGAGTGACAGTGTACATCTGTGTGTTCATTTGCGTGCAAACACATGTAATTGTGTGTGTGAAAGATAGTGCATACCTCTGTGTATGTTTGTGTGCCTGTGCTTTGAAGATGTGGGTGAAAAATATACCTTTTTAGAAAGTTAAAAGCGAACAGTGACAGCACGAAGTCTTCTCATTGTAACATATGCTTCAGCTGTTGGATTAGCTGGCTCCCTGGAAACGACAAAAAAAATGTGAATTAGGCCACCCAGTTAAATTACACGCTGAAAAATACCAAATTCTAATCCAGTTTGAATTGAGTACATGGACTATCTTAAAATCCAATGACACAATCCGATGCTGTGGGGTATATGACCGCGTTAAAAATCTGAACAGTTGGGAGGAGAACTTCCCATCTTCCATCATGTAAAAGACTGCCAGGAAAAGAGCTCCCTTAAAAATTCCTCTGTCGACCAGTAACCTATGAAGCAGAATCGCTAAGAAGAAAAGAAAGTGCAAGAATTATCAAATAGAAAAATTGAAAGCGAACTGGTTTTGAGATAGAACTTTTGTTTTGTGAAATTTAATTGGAGTTTTCTCAGACTGCTATTATCGAAGGGAAGGTAAGAGACAGGTTAGAGTAATGACTTAGGAATAATTGTTAGTTCATGATTCTCTGTTATACTTTAAGAAATAAAGTTGTTATTTTTTAAAAAATAGTTCTTAGCCAATCGATTTTTCATCAATTACTGCATGGGAAATTTCTGTTTCTCCGTTGCTGGTTTTAAATTACGCACAAGGGTTACTCCACGTTGTAAGAGCTTTGGGAGTTCACGTCCGTTATTTGAAGTGGTAACGACATGCTTGAATAGATTTGTCAGTACAAAAAACCCGAGCAGACGTAAACACTTGCACGTTAGTGTTCTTGATCTTGAAATAAAATGTAGGGGAGAAAGTTTGTTCAATTTCGGTGACTTGTGGTTGATTAAATTATAAATGAGAGAAATTACTTTTAAAATTGGTATAATTATGTTGTGGGATTTTAAGATGATTATCATTTCTGCCATGAAACTTCAGAGGAAAGAAAGTGGCCATTTTTTTAGAATCAGAAAGTAAGCTAGATTTGGGTGTAACCAAGGACAAAAGTAAAATTGAAATTGTAAAGGTGTAACTCAAAGACTTAGGAGTGCCAAAGAAATAGACGAGTGCAGCTGAGGTAGAAAAAAACTTAAATTTCTGTTGAGGAAAGTCGTGTTAGAGCATAAACAAAGAGAGGGGGTGGTGAGACATAGGGTGGGTGGAGAAAGGGATAGAGAAAGAGTGAGAAAAGAGGTAGAGTGAGCAGAAAGGACAGACAGAGAAGGTTCTTGCCTGAGCAGCAGGGAGAGAGGAAAGGTTGAGAGAAAGAGAGAGAGAGGAAAGAGAGAGAGAGAGAAAGAGAGCGAGAGGAAAA
>NW_025213717.1:12229-16786 GCF_004010195.1 Chiloscyllium plagiosum | reverse complement strand
CTCCGACTTCTCATACTATTTTCGAGCTCCTTCCTCGGCTGTCTGTCACCCTTGTGTCTGCCACCTGACGTAAGCTGCCTTCTTTATTTTGATGAGAAGTTCCTCCGCTGTCGTCATCCAAGGTTACTTTATCCTACCCCTTCTTGCCGGTCTCAGAGGAACACAGAGGAAGGATTAGGGAGAATCCAAATGCAATTTTACACGTATGTGAGGAATAAGAGCATGATCAATGAAGAGTAGGGGCCGATCAGGGCGAGCATAGGTAACTTGTGTACAGAGTCTGAGGAGATAGGGGAAGCCCGAAATGAGCTTTTTGCTCTGTCTTTACTGTATAAAAAAGGACCTTGTAGTGAATGAAACCATTGAGGAGCAAGTAAGCATGCTTCTGAAACAGTCTCCCCCTGTCGACAGTTCACTTTCCATGGAACAATTGCTCCCAGTCCATTCTTCTCAACGCACATCTGATAGTATCATATGTGATATTAGATACTTTTCCCCAATCAAAAATCCTCCCATTGTGCCTGCTTCTCTCCTTCTCCATAACTATGTAGAATGTGAGGCAGTTGTGGTCAGTATCACTAAAATGCTCTCCCACCTCAAAATCTGACACATGCCGCGGCTCATTGCCGAGCACCAAATCCAAAATGGCCTCGCCCCTCTTCGGCCTGTCAACGTACAGAGTTAGGAAACCTCCTGAACACACTTTACAAAACAGCTTCTTACAAACAATCTGCTCGAAGGAGGTTCCACTCAATACTGGGAAAGTTAAAGTCACCCGTTCCAACAACCCTCCCACATTCACAATTTTCCAAAATCTGCTGACCTATGCTTTCTTTAATCTCCCTGCTGCTATTGAGGGGCCTGTAGTAAACCCCAATGAGGTGACTGCTCTCAGACCCTCGTCGACAATGGAAGCTTCGGGAGCTGTGATACCCTCTGATTAGCAGTGCTACACCCCCTCCTCTTTTCACGCCTCTGTATTATTTTTAAATGTTCTAAAGCCTGGAACATCCAGCAACCATTCCTGGCCCTGAGAAACCCACGTCTCTGTTATAGCCACAACATCATAGCACTAGGTACTGATCTAAGCTCATTACCTTTATTCCTGATACTCCTTGCATTAAAGCAAACACACTTTAACCGATCCCTTGGTTCTTTCCCAGGAAATTCCTGCCCACTGGCTGCCCTACCTCTTGCTATTGCCTCATCTCTTTCAATGCTCACCACCGGTATATAGCTCAGGTTCTCACCCCCCGTCATATCAACTTAAACCATCCAGAAGCTCAGGTTCTCACCCCCCTGTCATATCAACTTAAACCATCCAGAACAACTCGAGCAAACCTTCCACGTTAGTCCCTTTCCAGTTCATGTGCAACCCATCCTTCATGTATTGGTCCCAATTTCCCCAGAAGACATCCCAATTATCTACATATCTGAAGCCCTCCCTCCTACACCAGCTGCGCAGCCACGTATCATTTTGTACCATGGAAATATATCACTGATCAATATTATGAATTTCCCTCTGAGTTTTACTGCTTCGCTGTCGCACCTGAAGAGCAATAATCTGAAGCCCTCCCTCCTACACCAGCTGCGCAGCCACGTATCATTTTGTACCGTGGAAATATATCACTGATCAATATTATGAATTTCCCTCTGAGTTTTAGTGCTTCGCTGTCGCACCTGAAGAGCAATATTCTGGAAGATTAACCTGTCAATCCATATATTTCCCCTCAGATATACGAATGACTTCAATCCCAGTCTGTTCACTTGCAAAATCAAGTCATCTGCCCTTGTCATTCAGAACCGTTTGGTTGAAAATATTCATCGTCCAATCTTTAACGATCTCAATTTTGCTTGAGCGGAACTGCCTTATCCTCATTGGACCATTCTGACTCATTTACTGCCTCTTCTAGATCATACTATTTGTCACCCCTTGATGACGCATCCCTCAGCATTCCTGTCTCCCGCCAGCGTACTTTAAATCAATTGAATTAGTAATCGGTTCACCTTTATCCGGTACTACCTGATCAACAAAGGTCACAATGTCCCTGAATGCTAAATCATCCAGCTAAATTTCATATTAATCTAAAACAAAAGTAAGATCTATTCATATCGACAAAGACCTATGATGTACATTGCTGATTTGCGAAAGAATCTCGGATAAACAAAAATAAAATCTATTAGTGGTACAAAGAAATGTAAAGCACTTATGCATAAGAAGAGGGGCTTCATGAGGGTGATCGGGGAACGTGCCAAGTTAGAAATCACACAACACCTGGTTATAGTACAACAGGTTTAATTGGAAGCACATGAGCTTTCTGAGCGCCGCTCCTTCATCAGGTGGTTGTGGAGGACACAATTGAAAGACACAGAATTTATAGCAAAAGTTTACAATGTGATGTAACTGAAATTATACATTGAAAAATACCTTGATTGTTTGTGGAGTCTTTCAACTGTTCGAACACCATGATATTTCACTTCTTTCATGTGTAAATCATGAAACTTCGTTTTAAAAGTTGCATTCTCAGGTTAACTGTAACAATTGGTGTTCGCTAGACAATATGTTGAAGGAGTTAGCTCCCTGTGTTCTCTGTCTATGCCATGATGTTTAGATTGATTCTAATTTAAAAAGTGAGATGACAGAGTCTTACACGAATTCATGGAGTCTTTGAGCCAAGTACAATGTAACTCTGAAAGTACAAATTCACCACACAAACGTAATGTATACATTTGCATGTGGGTCTTTGTGTTCATGTGTGTCTGTCTGTCTGTCTGGGTTGTGGTGTTGTGAGTGTGAGAGTGTGTGTATATGTGTGTGTATGTAAGTGTATAGTGTCTTAAATCTGTGAGGGGGTGCTTGTGTGTGTGGGAGTGTGTGTCTGTAGGAGTGTGTGTGTCTGGGTGGGATGTTGTGAGTGTCTGTGAGAGAGAGTGTTTGTGTGTATGCGTGAGTGTATAGTGGTCTAAGTCTCTGAGAGGATGCATGTGAGTGTAGGAGTGTGTGTGTCTGTAAGGGTGTATGTGAGTGTCTGTGTCCGTGTCTGTGTAGATGTGTGTGTGTGTGTGTGTGTAGGAGTGTCCGTGTGGGTGTATAGTGCAATGATGGTCAACTGTAGTGTGACATGAACCCAAGGTCTCGGTTGAGGCCCTCCCTATGGGTACTGAACTTGGCAATCAGCCTCTGCTCGACCATCTTTCGCTGCTGCCTGTCCCAAAGTCCGCCTTGGAGTATGGTCACCTGAACTTTCGAGGTCGAATGTCCTGGACCGCTGAAATGTTCCCCAACTGGGAGGGAACACTCCTGTCTGTAAGTTGTTATGCAGTGCCCATTCATCCGTTGCCGTAGCCTTTGCTTGGTTTCTCCAATGTACCATGCCCCAGGGCATCCACACATGCAATGCATAAGATAGACAACGTTGGCTGATTCACATGAGTACTTGCCACGTACATGGTGAGAGTTGTCCCCACGTGTAATGGTCGCATCCATGTTCACTCTCTGACACATCTTGCAGCGTCGACCGTACAGGGTTGTCTGGAGTCGTGCTGAAAGCCGGGCAGCTTGCTCCAAACAGCTATATTTGTTTGAGGTTTGAGGGTTGTGCATCCTAGTAGAGCTGTAGAGAAACTGCATACCATTCAAAACAAATCTTAAATGGGCACATGGTAAGTTATAACATTCAAGGCTTTGGATCACATGCTGTAAAGTGGGAATTGAGTTAATAGACTGTAGTTTTAGTTGTGCAGCCTCGATGGTCCGAAGTTTTTATCATTGACTGGTTGATTCTATGATTAAATAAAATCAACAGAAATTTCAAAAGCACAAAAAATGTTAAGTCAGGAACTGGGAACCCCGAAAAGCTACTCACTGAATCCTCACTGAAATCACAGAAACCCAAATGCACGAGAAAATTGTTTAATATTTCATATTTAATGTAGCACAAAGTAGTCATCATTCAATATGTATTACACAGTTTATATTGCAACATTTTGCAAAGGAGACCTGTCAAAGAGGATATGGGATCAACAATATAAGAACAAAAAGTGAAGAGTTTAGACCAGCAGGCTAAGATTCTATGATGTTGTGAATAAAATATACTAAGCTGCATTTCAGCTTGGTGAATCTCCAGTAGAACTGAAAAATGTCACTTTTTATGTGGAAATGGCAACGTAAGGAAACCTGGCTACACCGCTTGTGTCAGAGGGAGGACTTGAGATGTGTGGATCGTTGCGATAGCTTCTTGGGAAGATGTGACCAGGAATAGAAGGACGTGTTGCATCTGAGCCGGAGTAGCACAAATATCCTAGGTGGGAATTTGCTGAAGCACTTCGGATTTGTTTAAATTATTTTGGCAGGGGTTGGAAATCGGACCTATGGATGTGAGGATATAGCAGCTAGTGAAGAGCCAGTTACAGCATACAGAGAGCATCTGAGGACGGACAGACCGTTGATAGAGCAAAATTGCAATAAGTGTGATGGGTTGAACTGTATGTATTTTAACGAAAGAAGAATGAGGGATAAGGGTGATAAACTTAGAGCATGGATCAGTACTTAAAATT
>NW_025213717.1:6426-10077 GCF_004010195.1 Chiloscyllium plagiosum | reverse complement strand
CTGGCAGATAGCATTTTTACGGGAGGCAGGGTGCAAGAAGCTGTAGTCCAGGTAGCTGTGGGAGTCGGTCGGTTTGTAGAACATGTTCGTGTTGAGTCGGTCACTGTGGATAGAGAGGGAGATGTCCAGGAAGTGAAGGGACGTGTTGGAGATGGTCCAAGTGTTCTTAAGGTAGGAGTGGAATGTGCTGGTGAATTTGATGAACTGTTCAATCTCCTCTTAGGAGCATGAGGTGGCGCTAATGCAGTCATCAATGTAGCAGAGGAAAAGGTGGGGTGGTGTTCGTGTAACTGGAAAGATGGACTGTTCCATGCAACTGACAAAGAGACCGGCATAACTGGGGTCCATGCAGGTGCCCCTGGCTACTCTTTTGGTTTGGAAGAAGTGGGAGGATACGAAAGAGAATTTGTTGAGGGTGAGCACTACTTCTGCCAGTTAATGAGTGTGTGCGTGGTGGGGTACCGGTGGGGACGCCAGGAGAGGAAGACTTGGTGGGCTTGGAGTCCCTCATCAAGGCCGAGAGTGGTGTATAGAGACTGAATGTCACTGGTGAAAATGAGGTGTTGGGGGCCAGGGAAGCGAAAGTCTTGCAGGTGGAGAACATGGGTGGTGTCCTGAATATATGTGGGGAGTTCGTGGACCTAGGGTGAAAAGGCAGTGTCTCGGTATGTGGAGATGAGTTCAGTGGGGCAGAAGGAAGCCGAGACGAATGGGTCAGGCGGTGCAGGGTGGCTTGATTATGAGATTGGCTGCTGTGGGTGGGGAGATCCCCTGAGGTGATGATGTTTTGTATGGTCTGTGATATGATGGTTTCGTAATGGGGTGTAAGGTAATGGTCAAGGGGCAGTAGGAGGAAGTGTCTTTGAGCAGATGCCTGGCTTCAGTGGTGTATTTTTCTGTGCACCAAACTACTACTACTCCCCACTTTTGCCGTCCGCTCATTCCATGGTGAGGTTGAAGTTGGAGCAAAGGGATTGGAGGTCTGCATGGTGTGATGGTGAAAGGTTGGAGTGGGTGAGGGTGGTGAACACGTTGAGGTTGTCAATGTTGCGGCAGCAGTTTGAAATAAAGTGATTGAGTTCAGGTAACAGACCAGCATGGGGTGTCCAGGCAGATGGGATGTGTTGGAGGCAAGAGAAGGGGCCCTCGGAACGCAAGCAGGAGTATTGGTGAAAAAAGTACACTTGGAGGTGGAGGCGGTGGAAGACATCTTCGGTGTCAACGTGCGTGTTGAATTCGTTGATCCAGGAGTGGAGGGGGATGAAGGTGAGGCCTTTGATGTGAACTGATCATTCATCCTCAGTGAGGAGGAGGTCTGTAGGGATGGTCATAACATAGGGCGGGGAGCTAAGACCTAGTCTGCAGCTGAGTGTAGGGATGGACATTAAAACTGGTGTAGGATTGGTCGTCAACAGTCCGAGGCTGACGTCATTTCGAAGTGACACTCAACCTGTCCGTCGGAAGGGTGCAAGATGTGACTGAGGGATCCGTGGGGGCGGAAGTGGCAGAATGCGTGTCGTCAGCCATTCTGACGGCGGTGTTCAGGTGAATGGCTTCAGTGTGGGCAGAAGTGGCAGCAACAATGGTGGGCAGAAGTAATGTTTCCACTTGGGCCTCCCGTTAGTTTTGACGGCGGTGGATCTTACTGCGGTTGTGGAGGTGGCAGATCGAGTAGTGGTCGCGGAGGCAGATGGCTGGCCGTCAGTCGCTGAGTTGGCATGTCAGCCACAGCTGCAAAGTGGTCAGGCGGATGGGATGGAAGTAACATCAATGTTCGCCACGGTGGTGGTGGCTGTACCGGCCAAATGGCTAATGGCGGCTGAGCTGTTCTGGTGGCTGGGGAAAGCTTCTGGAATGGTCGATGAATCCGGAACATTGTGGTAGGTACTTGAAAGTTTGTTGTACTTTCAGTTTGTCATGTCCAGTATGGTGTTGTTAAAGCATTTGTTTAGTGTGCAAATTCTTCTGAAGATGTAAGATGGAAGAGATCCTTTGCAGTTCTGAGACAGTGTGGCCATGAGCTGAGCCAGGGCTAAATGTAGAGAGATTAGATGGTGGCGCATGTCAGCAAGTGTGGAGAGGAGGCTCCCGAAGGAGAACCATTTCTGGAGGTTTTGAATTTGTAGTTGGTACTGGCTATGTTGTTCAGATCCAAATTGTGTTGGTCTGAATGTAGTCTGGAGTCCATGCAGGATCAGTCGGTTCTGTATTCAGGCACTGAGGAAAGAGAAATGGCTGTGGTAATGTGGTAAAGATGTGGTATCTTTTATCCATGCTAGCACTTTGTTGCAATGAGATGGGCATTATTTACTCAGTAGCCTCCTGTCCGACAACTTGTCAAAGGCATTCTTGAAGTCCACATGGTTAAGATCTATTTGCTGGCCCTGGTCTAACCAGCTTGCAACGTTTTCAAGGATTCTGGCTGATCTGTCAGGCATGAGGTCCTTGCTGAAACCATGCTGACCTTGCCTTATTTGATCAAACACTTCCAAGCATTCAGAAATCTCATTATTCACAGTAGATTCCAGGATCATACTGATTAAAGAGGTTAAATTAACTAATCTGTCATTTTCCATCCTTTGCCTTAATGACTTTTTGAACAGGAGTATCATGTTAGCGGTTTTCACTCCTCTGGGCGCTCCCCGATTCTAATGATTCCTTAAAGAAACCACAAACGTCTCCACTATCTCTTCAGCTTCCTCCATGAAAACTCTGGGGTTTAGTTCATCAGGTCCAGGTGATTTATCCACTTTCAGGTTATTCAGTCTTTCTAGCACCATATGATAACCACCGTATTCTGCTCAGCCCCCTCACTCTCTAGATATTATGGCAGATTAGTCGATTCTTCCACCATGAGGACTGACACAACATAATACATTACCCGAGCCATTTCCTTGTTCACCACGACTGTCTCTACAGCATCATATTCCACCAGCCCAATCTCCATTTTTGCCTCTTTTTTTTCACATTATGTAATCGAAAAGAAATCTCTGACAGACTTCCGTCATTTAATGGCTAGCTTACTCTCATATTTAATCTTTGGCATCCTTATTTCTATTTTTGTTGTTCTTAGTTGCTCTTTGTAAGCTTACTAATCCTCAGCTTTCCTACTGCCCTTCACTATATTATGTGCTTTGACTTTTGCTTTTCTGATGTCCTTGACTTTCATGGCCAGTTATGGTTGCCTCGACCTCTCTGTCCCATACTTCTTTTTCCTCGGGATGAAAGTCTGTTGTGTTTTGCACCACACCACCTGGTTCTCTCTTACCTAAAATCCACAAACCTATCTGGTTTTCTGTGCCTCTTTCTCAATTCCAAACTGATCTCTTCTTATATCGATTTGGTCTAGGGCCTCCCCACATATTTTCGGGAGACCACCCATGTTCTTTACGTCTTCCTTGACCTCCGATTCCCAAGATCCTAACACCTCACCTTCATTATGGGCATCCAGTCCCTCTATACTTATATTCCCCAATAAGGAAGGCCAAAAAGAATTCCGCTTTTTTCCTCTCCCGCCAACCCACATGGGCACCTTCCACCAATACTCTCAAACAATAGATGGAACTTGTCCTCCCCCTAATGAATATCTGCTTTCAATAATCCATTTCCTACAAACCAGAAGAGGCTGTGCATACACGGAAGTAACCTAGA
>NW_025213717.1:0-5308 GCF_004010195.1 Chiloscyllium plagiosum | reverse complement strand
ACAACATATCCGAACTGGGCCTCCTACTCCATCTACATAAGGCTATCTGCAAACTAGAGGACTTCCATCTTGGAAGCCTACAAACAGATGACCTCAGCATTGACTTCACCAGTTTCCAAATTTTCCTTCTCCCCACCCCATCCTATATCGATCCTGCTGAGATGGAACATCTTTATTGAGCTAATCTACTTGTTCATCTTCATTCCGACTTATCTGTTCCACAATTCCCACCGACCTATCGCCATCAACACCTACCTTCACCCTCCTATCGACATCCCCCCTAACTGGTCCGAGCAATGACCTGTAACAGCATCACAACTTGGTTCTCCTGGCAATGACCTGTAAACCCATCCTCAGTCTGTTGCCCCTATAATGACTTGGAACTGCTCCCCTAGTAACGGCTTGCAAACTAATCCTCACACTCTTCCCGTAACTACAGCCAGTGAACCCATTTCCAACGTGTTACACCGGCAACATCCTGTGAACCCATCCGCACACTATTCTCCTAGAAATGCTCTGTGAACCAATCCCCTCTCAGTTCTCCTAACAATGGCTTATGTACGCATTCCGACTCTTTTACCCTCGGAATGGCGTGGAGGCATGGCTTGCGAGATGGAGGGATTCAGATTTTTGGCAGTTTTTTGTCATTGGGACCAGTTCTGGGGTGATGGAAAAATTGTAAATTTGATGGTCGACTCTTAGGCCGGATTCGAACCAATGTCCGACGGTGTGCATTTGCTAACGCTGTTGGGAAAGGGATTAAAATTACGTGGCAAGGGATCGGGAACCAAATGAGAAGATTAGTTATCTACAAGGAGCACTAAAGTCTGTAAGGAACGAGATAATGAAGTCAGCGTGACTGAGTGGAAGAGTGGGCTGGGAGCAGATGACGAACACAAAGGGACAGGTGGTCTGAGGTGTATTTATATAATGTGAGAAATGTAGTAAGTAAGGCAGATGAATTTACGGCTTGATTAGTGCCTGTGAGTGTGATGTAATTGCGATTACTGAGACTTGGTTGATGGATGGACATCATTGGCAACTAAACATGACAGGATACCGATGTTTAAGGCGAGGTATAGAGAGAGGTAAAAGGGAGAGGAGTTCCATTACTGGTAAGAGAAGATATCATAGCTGCACTGAAGGGGGGCACCTTGGAGGATCTCAAGAAGTGAGGTAATATAGTGAGGACATAACTCAGAATAAAATGGATGCAGTGACAGTGTTGGGGCTGTACGACAGGCCTCCCTACAGGAATGGCAGTGGAACTCACCACAAATCTGAAACCCTAGTAATGACGTGAAAACCCATTCCTGTGGTGTTCTATGAGAAATGGGTACTGAACCCGCCCCACTTTGTTCCCCAGCAACGGCCTGTGAACCATCCCTACACTGTGAACCTGTCATTACTCTGTTCTCTTAGCAATGTCCTGCGAACCCTTCCCCAATATGTTCCCTGAGCAATATTCTGTGAACACATCCCCATGCTGTTCTCCTATCGACGCTCTTTAAAATCATCCCGACTGTTTTTTGATCAACCACATGTGAACCTTTCCCCGCTTTGTTCTATTTATCACTGTGGAACCAAGCTCCAGGTGTTCCTGTAGCAGGGCCATATGAACTCTATTGAGCTGGCATCCCCGAGCAGTGGCCCATGAACCCATCGCCTGCTGGGTTACCTAGCGACGGCTGTTGAGCCAACCCACTCTGTTTCAATAGCAATGGCGATTTGAACACATGCCCGCTGTTTCTCCGAGTAACACATTGTGAACTCATCCTCACTCTATTTTCACTGTTGCGATTTGTGAACCCATTCCACTGTGTTCCCATAGTAATGGCATGTGAACTCATTCTCTCTCTGTCTTCCTCCCAATAGACAGTCAACCTATCCCCATTCCGTTTTCCTCGCATCAGACTGTCGCCCATTCACCAGCTTGATCTGCAAGGAACAGCCTGTGAACGATCCCCACGGAGGAATGGCAACTCTGAGGGAACTGACAGAGAGAGATATTAGAAGATAGAGAGAGTGCAAGAAAGAGTCAGAGTAAAATAGAATGGAGCAGGGTCTGTAACACCAGAGGTGAAAGTCGAGACACAATCACTGAAACCCAAATCCTGATCTCGGGCCCGTTCCCCTCCGCTTCCCTGAGAATTAAGGGCACTGAACCCGCCGCGCGTTTTTCCCCAGCAATGGCCTGTGAACCATTGTGTCTGAACCTGTCTCTCTCCAGCTCAGATTCTTCAACACAAAGACAAGCAACAATATAGTTCACTGTGCTGATTGCCACTTTTTAATGAATATTTTTATTAATGACAAATTGAAGTCACTGATAAAGTCTATGGAATTGTGCCTTTTCTCAGTGGTGCATGAGTTGAGGAAAGCATTGAAATGTGTCCCTGAAATAGCCCAAATCTCTCACTCCCCTGCACCATGTGATAAGGTAGGATATACCATCACTGACCTCAGTCTGCTACCAGAGCGACAAGTTGCTCCATTGCTGAAACATTCACCTGAAATGGGAAATTGCTTGATGGATTGATTAATGGGTGAGTGTGACTGACTGGATTTGGGTGAAGGGGTATTTCAACACATTCTTCAGCTGCTGTCTAAACTTAGACTGGGTCACGACATAAAATGTGTCTTACGGTGAAAATGTTGAGGAGGAGAATTAGTGCAAATGGGACACAGGGTGTAAGAATATAATGAACAACTTCAATTGCAAACCAGAGCATTAAATTAATATCAGAGACAGACATTCCACAAAACATAGGATAATTGCCAAATCTATACCTATTGTTATACATAAAATACCAGGTCGAGTTATTTAAACAGCTCAGCAACGTCACTGCTCCAAGGACCAAAGTCACTGTTTTCTCTCTGCAATATTTCGTTTTCAGCTTCTGGCAAGCAATAGCCACAAATCGATCGAACGTGAATGCCACGGTGAACCAAACAGAACAGTCAGTGACTGCATAAAGCAGGATGGCGTGGATATTACATACGGGGATGGACCTCAGGAAATAAAACTGTTCTTTATTAACAATAGGAATGTGTCTCAATATCAAGTCGAGGATAATGACCAGTAAATCTGCCATGGCCATAGCCGCCAGGTAACGTTTGACACATGAAGACAATCCACAATCTTTATAAAGCAGAACATAGATCGTCACCACGTTAACTGTGAGGAAGAAAAGCAACAAATTATACTTCATGCAGGAGGCAAAGTGACCCGTTTGATTGAGGAGCCAGTGAGATTTTCAAATGTGTGACCACCTTCAGGGATTTATTAAAATAATTGGAACTGAAATAACAAATTGAAAGGTCTGAATTATTTACACAAATGCAATAGAAAACACAAGAAACCGTTCCTCCCGAAACAAAGAGGCACACATCCATGACAGCAGATCATTTCTTGAACATTCCCACACATTCAGTCACTCGAGAGCAGACGCAAGTCACTTGTGTACCATTCCTTATTCGGATGGTGAAGGATTCTCTCGCAGTTCCTTGAAGACAAATAGGAGTTTCAAACTTTTGCCGGTTAGTCTAAATTTTGATCGATCATCTGTTGTGAAAAATATAAATGAAAGGAAAATGTATTCGTCCGTTTAACTGTCTGGATGACTTCGACACAGTGTCTCCTTCTCTCTGGAATGGGATCTCTTCCATCGGGATGTTATCTTTTGCTCAATTCACTGACTGTGTCTGTTCAGAAATCACGTCAGGGATAGAATGTTCCAGGGACTGTCCATTATAGAATGTTCCACGGAATAACTGGTTACAGAGTCATAGAGTTCTACACCACGGAGAGAAGTCCTTTGGCTCAAAATGTCCGTCCACTCAAAACTCACTTCCATGCACTTAACCCCCATCCTTCTAATTACTTTTTATCCATGTATTTGTCCAAATGCCCTTTAAATGTTTTTAATGTACCCGGCTCAACCATTTCAGCTTGCAAGTCATTCTATATGCATACCACTGTCTGTTTAAAAGGTTTGCACGTCAGGTTCCCTTTTATTCATTCCCCTCTAACTGTAAAATGATTCGCTTTAGACCTCTAGTCCGCAATTCCTTAAATCTGGGAAAAAGACTGAGTACATTCACCCTATCCATACCTTTCATGATCATATACAGTTCTACAAAGTTGCCCCTCAGTCTCCTATGCTCTGAAGAATGAAGTTGTATCTTGTCCAAACTCTTCCTACAACTCAGACTATTGAGTTCTGGCAACAACCTTGTAATTCTCTTGTGCACATTTTCCAGTTTAAGATCATCTTTCCGACAGAAAGGTGACCAAAACAATACTCCAATGCAGCCGCATGAAGGTCCTGCATAACTGCAACAAAACATCACTCATTCTACACTCAATGCCCCAATAAATGAAGTCCATTGTGTTTTTGTCAAGTAGCTTACCCAACAATGATGTTAGACTTACTGGTACATAGTTCCTAGGTTTTTATTTGCAGCCCTTCTATGGCACAACATTTATTCACCTTCAGTCTTCTGGGAACTCACCTGTGACTAACCATGATGCAAGCAAAACAGCGAGAGCCCCCGTGTTATTGACTAGGCCAGACTACTGAAAACATTATTAAGCAGGCAGCCATAGAAGTAGTTTTGCAATTTGTTTCGGTAAGTGGACAGTCAAAATTAACCGGAGTAAGATAGCTAGGCTGAGTACTAGATTAAAAAACCGCCAAAAAGAAATTATTCACAAAATTACACAATGAAACCCAAAGAACAGAATCAACTATCCCGCGACTCATAATTATGCTGTTCTGTCCCAGTAAGCAAACTCGCCTGAAAAAAAACGGTATAAATGTTTACAGGTTGAAGTCGAAGGGCAGACAAGAGAGAGAGTTTTCCACACAGTTCCCTGTTAAACTTCAAGAACAAAAAAAAAAGCTCAGCTCAGGTCAGAGAGCGAGAGAGCTGACCACTCCCCTTTGAGTATACAGGTCACTTATAAAGCATGATCACTTTGGCCTGAAATCTCACTTGTTTGCATATAAATCAAAGGGCTCTGACAATCATTTTCATCTCTGTACTAAACTTGTTTTTCATTTCAAAAATATAATTTATTCATAAAAAAATTTGATGAAAGGTACAATTGGTCACGCCATACATACGTAAACCTTCCATTTCTTTGCATACAGAGATCTGAGTTAATCATTTGTATATACAGGTCTGTACGTTTACCATACATGTGTTTAGCTGAGGAGTCAGCGGAGCCCACTTACTGCGTGGGCCCCCTGTTCTTTGACAGGCAGATGTCACATGGTGGTCTTCCCCCACCTCGCCTTGGCAG
>NW_025213716.1:33745-35266 GCF_004010195.1 Chiloscyllium plagiosum | reverse complement strand
CTTCCTTCCGAGAGTATTACCTCTGGTTCTAGACTCTCACACAAAAGGAAACAACCACTCCACATCAATTCTGTCAAACCCCCAAACAATCTTGCATATTTCAATTACATTGTAACTCATTCTCCTAACTCTAATGAGTATACCGGTTTAACCTCCTCAAATTCTCCTCATTTGACCTGATTTAATTTATTGTAGGTCTCATGAAGTAAAGAACTTTGTTTTACAAACAGTACAGCAGATCATAGCAAACAAGAACATACAAATCATAGGGTGCTGAGACAGAGCCAGGGCATACAGGTTACAGCTACAGTTGGTGCATAAAGCAAGATCAACATTAACAAGATCAATATTATTTGAAGTTAGAGAGATCCATTCATGGGTTTATGGCAGGGAAGAAGCTATTCTTGAACCTGTTGGTGTGTGCGTGTGTGTTCAAGCTCCTGTATCTTCTGCCTGATGGAAGAGGACAATTCCTCCACACCTAGTATCAGCTTAGTGAACCCTCTTAGGAGTGCTTCCAATGCTAGATAGGATAAGAGGCCCAAAACTGTTCACAGTATTCCCAGGTATGATCTAACTAGTGCCTTCTACAGTTTTAGACAGACTTCCCTATTTTTAAACTCATTCCCTTTGAAGTAAAAGCCAGCATTCTGAAATAACTCTACAGAGGTCAGGATCCCGTCACCAAGTCACCCTTTATTTATATGTGGAAAGTTCTTGATATTGGTCCAGTTCCTTCAGAACTAGCTTTCAGAGTGTCAGAATATCTGACCCTCCTGTTTATTTTTTTTTCTTTTTTTTTCTTTTTTTATCTCCTTTTTTTTATTAACCCCCACACTACCACCTAAGTGCGGTAGTGCTTATTTTATCCCCAGCACCCATGGTGTGTGTGTGCAGGTGGGAGACACAGTGAAAGACACAAAGTGCACGAATCTTTATTCAAATTCCACCACCAGGAAGATAGGAAAACACCCGGGTGGCCAGACCCTCCTGTTTATATCTGTCAGCCAAGGCTCCCTGATTGGACCAGATTAACAGCCCCAATCAGGGAACTCATATTCTATGCAATCCACCTGGCTGACCTCATTCGAATCACCACAATTTCATTCCAGAAACAGAGTTAACATTTAAGACCCATTGAATGCTCTTCAGAACTAGATCACTGGACTCGAAACATTAATTCTACTTTCTCCCCACAGATGCTGCCAGAACTGCTGAGCATTTCCATCAATTTCTGTTTTTTGTACAATAGATAGTATTGTTTTATGATGAAGCAGATGTTCCTTCATTAAAAATGTGGAAAAATTCCTTTTAAAATGTATACTACAGAGTTTTAAAATATTATTGTTTCTGAAATTCAAAAGGGGAATAAATCTAACATTTTATTTTGTTCACAAAGTGATTTAAAAAACTGAATTGGTCAGAATTGTTCATATTGTATGCCAAGCAAATAATTGCAACAGCTAATTCTGTCTGTCAGGGAATTGGATATTGATAAAGAGCTATTCAACGTTTCTTAAA
>NW_025213716.1:0-2637 GCF_004010195.1 Chiloscyllium plagiosum | reverse complement strand
TGTACGTGGAGTGGAGATAAAGTCATTCCTGGTCACCCCCATTGGAATGGTCAGCGCAGAGAGAGGAGACCGAGGTGTGGCAGGGTTAGGAGAACGCTACCGTTCAGAAAAGGCCCAAACTGCAGGGGAAGCCGTCAATGACACTTTCTATCTGACAGCCACATGGATAGAGTGGTCAGATTATGTATTTACGGGTAAGTGGAATCTGGAACAAAAATACTGTGCAGTCGTGGGTCAATTGTCACTTTTAGGGAGCTGTGGTTCTGCACAAGAAGATCTCTCTGGATATCAATGCAATTCAGAGTCCTGCCATTTAATGTATTTCCTCTTGCATTTGACTTCCCAAAATGCATCACCTCCCACTTTTCCAGATTAAACTCCTCCTTCCATTTCACTACAATGTTCCAACTGGTCTGTGTACTGCTGTATCCTTTGGTAACCTTCGTTTACTATCCAGAAACCTTGCAAACCTACTGATCAAACCTCCAACAATTTTCATCCATAATGAGGAACAACCTGCCAATCTCCCAGCACTGGCACTCACAGCAAACCAGGTCACAGATTTCCAGGGAGAAAACCAGTCCTCCACAACTGCCCTCTCTTCTGCAATCAAATTAATTTTGTATCCAACTTTCCAACATGCCGTCGATTCAATTCAACGCAATCTTCTGGATCGGCTCATAATGAGGGGTCTTTTTACATTCTGTAGTAAATTCCATGCAGAAAATATCTAATGCGCTATCCTCATTAATCATCTTTTTCACTGCCTCAAAAAATTCAAGTTTGTGAGACAGGGCTGCCCCTGCATAAAACCATGCTGATTATCTCTAATTTTAATTCTTCCCTAAATCTGAGTAGATCCGCTGTCCAATAATATTCGCAATTAATTTCCCTCCGACTGATTGAAGATTTACCGACAAATCGTGTTCTGGGTTGCGCTTCCTCAACAAAGGAATAGCAAATGCTTTTCGCCAGTCTTCTAGGCCCTTGTGTGTTACTAAAGGGGATACAAAAAATCTCCCTCAAGGCCACAGCAATCTCCTCCATTGCTACCTTAAGTGTTCTGAGTTAAATCCTATCAGGTCTTCGGGACTAAGTTACTTTAATGAGTTTCAAAGCACCCAATAACTCAACCAGAACAATACTGACATGCCCCAGAATATCAACATGTGCCTCCATAAACTGATCAGAATTCATGTCTTTCTCCTGAATGAATATCAATACAAAATACTCATCAACGACATCTCCAAATTCCCCTCCTTTGTCCTTGAGCGGAAGAACCCTTTCCCTAGTTACCTTCTTGCTCCGAATCTGTGTATAACATGCCTTGGGGATTGTCTTGAATTCTACTTGCAAAGGCTTTTTCATGACCTCTTCCAATAACTTATTTCAATTCTTTTACACAACGTCTGAGGCCGACCTGGATTTCAGTTCCATAAAGCCCAAATTCCTAAATATGCTTTCTTTTTGTATTTGACTGACGTTTCAATATGTCTCGTCATTCAAGGTTTCCAAATCTTACCATCTTTATCTTTCATCTTCACAGCAACGTGCTAGTCGTGAACTTTGATCAACTGGGTTTTAAAAGATTCCCACATGTTAGATGTGGATTTATCCTGAAACAGCCACTTGGGGAAGTTTCTCCACTTCCTGCCTCATACTGAAGTAATTTCCCTTCCCCAGCTTTAGCACTTTGACAGAGAAGCTATTTATCCGTATTCATAACAACCTTAAAACTTGCAGAAATATGATCATATTCCCAAAATACTCCCTCACTGATACTTTGATCACCTGGCTAGGCTCATTGCCCAATATAAGATCTAGGACAGTCCCTTCACTGAGCGATCTGCACCCCGGTATAAGAAACGTTCCTGGATACACATAATCCATGTCAGCCACTGGCATTAAGGGGGTCCCAGTCATTATTGGGGTAATTAAAATTACCCAATACAACAACTCTATTGTTGATCTGATTACACGTGAGTTCCTCTGTCTCCCAATGGCTTTTAAGAAGCCAATCATTTAACCCCATTACAGTGACTGTATCTTTCCTCATCCCCAGATCTCTCCATACGACCTCGCTGGGTGGGCCCCTCCAAGATGCTCTTTCTTATATCAACTGTGACATTCTCCTCCATCAGTAATGCTTCCCTCTTTCCCCACCCCATTGTATTACGTCCCTTTCTATCTCGCCCGATGCACCTAGAACACAGAACAGTACAGCGCAGTACAGGCTCTCAGCTCTTCGATGTCGTGTTGGCCTTTTGTTCTACTGTAGATTCAGACTAACCTACATACACTTCATTATACTACCTTCCATATGCCTATCCAAAAGTTACTTAAATGTATCTGACTCGAATGCCACTGCCGGCAGGGATTTCCACACATTCAACACTCTCTGTGTGAAGGACCTACCTCTTCCTAAACCTTCTTCCAATTACCTTCAAATTATGTTTACCTCGTCATAGACTTTTCGAACATCGGAAAAAGTCTCTGGCTATCCATTCGTTGTATGACTCTGAACATCTTGTACACCTCTATCAAACCATCTTTCACTCTTCTTCACTCCAATGAGAAAATCTCGACCTCCCTCAACCTTTCTTGCTAAGAAAATGTACTCCAGTCCTGGCAGCATCC
>NW_025213715.1:33091-35260 GCF_004010195.1 Chiloscyllium plagiosum | reverse complement strand
CACACCTTTAATACACTGTCTGAGCTGAGATGTCACTTTTCTTTTTAATAAGACCTGAAGTTATCTCAGGAATGTGACTTGAACGAAGTTCTGGGATTTACATATTAATAAATGAAAACCTGCAAACCATTCAAAAAGATGAAAGACTTAACAGCAACCTAGGTTTGTTCAATATTATCATTTCAGTGTGACACTATGATCTTTTGCTATAAATCTGTGTCTTATGATCCTACTCCACTAGCTACCTGATGAAGGAGCAGCACTCCGAAAGCTTGCACTTCCAAATAAACCTGTCAGACTATAACCTGGCGTTGTGTAATTTTTAACTTTGTAGCCTCAGTCATTTCTCAGAGCTATTGCATAACAAAAGAAACAGGAACAGAAGTAGAACACACGAACTGTTCAGCCATTCCAGGGCTGATCTTTAACTCCACTTTCCTGCTTGGTCCCATATCCCTGACTTCCTGAGAGTCTAAAAAAGTCGGTCTCTAAATGTACTCAACAATGAAGCAGCCATAAACTACTTAGCTAGATAATATACCACATTATTTGCAATAAATTACAACAAGATGTATTTACTTATGTGGATGAATATGAGATTAAGTGAGCCCCATTAATATATTTAATGTGACTAATGGTGATAATTTAACAATGCTAGTTTTAGCACTTTCTTGAATTTCAAACAGGCAGCAATTGAAGAAAAGTCCCCCAATTGCCAATGCACATTCGAAGTGTAGTCACGTTGCAGGTAACATGACAGCCAATTTGCACAAAGCAAACTTCCACAAACGCCGAAGCAATAGTGATCAATCTTTTCTTTTTAAATTGTGTTAATTCAAGGCTAAATATTGGCCAAGGTGATGGGGATAACTCCCTGATCACCTTTAAGAGAAAAGCCACATGGGATGTTTGAATTCACCTGAGATAGCAGATAGTTCCCTTTGTTTAACGTTGCATGCAAAGGCTGGAAACTTGGCAGTGCAGCACTTTCTTAAGCAGTGCACTCAAGTGTCGGCTTACATTTGCCTGAAACCTGTTAGTCTTCCAGAACAAGGACTTGACTCAACTGATGTTGCAGTCTGGCACATTCCAAGTCCAGAATTACCTGCTGAGGGACGCACTAAAGCTTGAGGAAGCTGTTATGAAGGCGCACTGGGGAAAGGCCACTGTCTGAGGTCTTCCTGCTGAAGTTAACTGGCGCTCCATTCAGTTATCAGACCTCCTAGTGTCTCAAATGCATGTAAATATAATTGTGTATGTGTAAGAGATGTCCTTGGTTTTTTTGGATAGATTCAATTGCCAATGTTTGTTGTTTCCTTGATATGCTACTGCATAGAACTGAACTGCATTTGTCACTGTGTATACGCACACATACACACACACAAGGATTTCGTTATGAATAAAGTACATTTTTGAAATTAAAGTCAGCTAACATGTGTTGTGTTCAAACCATTAGAATGGAACTTGAACCTACAAAACTCTAACTCAAAGGCAAAAGGACTGCTGAGTTATGGCTGACACATAATGATGTATTGGAGGCACCAGAACTTTCAATTTCGTAAGAGGTTACATTTGGATTTGCATTGCGTTTCCCCAATAAGTGACTGCCTTAAATAAACCCAGAAGAAGCTTATCATAATTGGTATATTCCATTTATGCACTTCTCTCACATCTGACATATCCAATATTCAATTCTTGGTTGTCAAATTTCATAAAGCCTAATTATGAAATACCAATTTTTAATTGCAAGGCAGCATTAAAATGTTCAGGATTTGAATAGCATTTCCAATGCCTCTAAAGTTCTTGCTATAAAATAAATGCAATTATATTTGTGGCCATTAGAAATTCAGATTATATTTTTACAATTAAAACCACAAGTAATAAAAAACAAACATTTTTATCTGGAGAAGTTATTCAAGAAAATACATTTATCTATTCAAATAAATGGACTTCACAGAAATTTAAATGCTGTTCAGATTACAATTTAAGTCTCGTACAGCTGCATCCAAAAGTATATCGTGCTGAGCAGATTAACAAAACTCAACTGTGATAAAGACAATTGAGTTTCTCAATTTTAGTGGAATTCCACTAGCTCCAGCAGGGAAGGCCTGATAACATCCTATCACACACGAAGATCCTCACTGATGAAAGAGCAGCGCTCCGAAAGCT
>NW_025213715.1:13206-16615 GCF_004010195.1 Chiloscyllium plagiosum | reverse complement strand
CAGATACAAATCACTACAAATACCGGAGGAAACATCAAAGAAGCGCTTCACGGGAGGCTCCCAAGCACTGGGGATGTCACCTAGACAGGGGACGAAACGTCTGCAACACAAATTCCCAGCTCGGAGAACAGAATCACAACAATGAATATTTATTCCCTGAGCAGGCAAGTTCAAAGAGAGAGCACAATTTTAATGTGAGTGTGGTAAAATTTAAAAGTGATCTGAGGTACACTTTGTATTCACACAGGAAGTTTTACGTGTTTGGAATGATTCGCCAGCTTAGTGATGGAGTCTGGTACACTTACAATATTTGAAAGGCATTTAGATCGGCATATACAGAGGAAAGATGAGGAGGTATAAAGGGCAAATACTGTCAAATGGAGAAGCTGAATTTCAATCATCTTGTCAGCAGGGACGAGTTGGATCAGAGCGTCTGTTTACGTGTTCGGCCCTCTGATCCGCAGCAGTGGCGAACAGAAGTTGGAATAGGTAATTCGCAAAATGCAGGGCACTCTTCACGCAGTCAGCGCGTTGTCGTGGTTTTATGCAAGTTGGTTGGTTAAAACAACTTGAGGTAAAGATTTTCTGTATTTTGGCTGCCAATGCCCATTCTTCATGTCACGTTCACAAGTTCTCCGTGAAAGGTTTTGGCTGCGTAAAATACCTCTCAAACAGTGTTACCCCTCAGCTCTCCAGCTAATCCAAAAGCTAACAACTCTTAACGTGGTACAGAAACAGAACTGACAAGGTGATTTATTTTTCAGAAACATCTAAGCATGAATGTTATCTGTGGAGCAGTTCGAGTCGTCTAGGTCATGAACCGCTCACGCAAATATCAGGCAGACAATTCCAAACGGTGCTTTCAACGTACTGGAGCCTGAGTGCACCACTACTTCCCGGAAACTGCTCCAGTAACATAAAACGGAACAGACTAACAATGAACCATGAAAAGTGAAGATTGTCAATTACAGTCTCGACTAGATTAAGTTAACAATGGGCTTGTGTCTTCACCGGATCGAGATGGCCAATCACTAGTCTCCCTTATCAGGACAAAAATGAAGGAAATTATTAGAAATACAAACAAGTTTCACATTGCGATTGCCCTTCTTTTCGCCACAGTATCAAAAAACAGCGAGCGGATTCAATGCAGGATCTGGTATCACAACAAGCGGTGAAATAACTACCTCTATTCACTTTCAGAGAAACGATGAACAACGCAAATTGTATTTAACATGAAAACCTGGCGCAGCCTGCTTGGGTCCCGTATTATGCGGAGGGCCTTACGAGCTGGAGACGAACGTGATCACCACAGCAGCAAGGGAACACAGCGTGGACACTGACACGTTGGTTGTTCTGTGCTATGCCACATCACAGCGCGGTGAAGAAGAAATGACTACAGTTTATTCTGTTCAACTAAAACACAGCTCATCCCTGTGAAACGTTGCCAGCCTGATCCATTCGCAAAGGTGGCAGACAAGAGATTTAAACTAAAGCCTTCTTGAGAAGTGGAACCTGGCACCAGCGTCTCGGATTGCTCAGCCACGTTATCACAGAGGCAAAAACCGGAAAGCCAAGAGCGTGTACCTGATGATACTCTGCAGTATACTCACAGCAACTGCAGCAGTTCTGCAGAATAAGCGGCAGAAAGGAATTACTCCATCTGAAAATGTGATTTAGCACTGGAATTTGAAAATGGCAGAACTTGTAGTGAGGATATTCGAAACGCGGTGCCAATAAGAGTTGCAACTTTCCTTGTCTTTCTCCTTAACCGTGCATTTTCAAGCAGAGCGCGGAGCCACTGCCACCTGGCTGCAAGCTGTGTCAGAAACCTGTGTTTGAATCGAGGGGATCCGACTCACTTATTGTTAGTAAATCAGACATTTCTTACTGGAGGTGTACAAAAATCAGTTTTGGGACATATTCAGGGAAGGTCAAAGGCGAACTGAGATGTTAATTAGTTGCTCACTGTATGCGATTGCTCTTTGTTCGAGGTGTGAAAAGGTCTCCCTGTTTAGTCACATTCACGTCTCTTCTTGATGACTGAATCAGAAATAAGGTGTTTCACCAGACATTCCTGTGTCTTGCATTCCTCCCCCTCCTGTTTATACTTTCCTGCAACTCCATGATAGCAAGAAAACAAAATGGATTCAATGTCATTCGGCAGCCTGTCCGTCATTTCCTCAATTTCAGTTACAACACGACTTCAGTTTCAGACAACACGGTAATATTAGTGACTGTATGAGAGAATGAGTCAAGCAGTTCATCTGAGTGTGTCAATCTTTTCAATCCTGTTGCTGACTGAATGGTCTGTAACCGTACCTTCTGTTTAGAAACTCAAATATGTGAAGTGCTCCAAAGCATGACTGAGGATTGTTATTTTTGGTTCACGGAGGTCGAGAAACGCCAAGCAAGGTACAAATGAGGTGCTTCAGAGCCTACTTTGGGATACATATGACAGAACCTTAAATCAGGAAGTCATTGTAAGCTTTGACACGAGCAAATCACTGCTCCCCTTGCCACTGCCCCATCCATTACGATCCAGAAGGCAGATTGCCCATAAAGAGGGAACAACAATGTTTCCGCTCAGCTCTGAACTCGGCCACTTTCGCACAAACTGATGCTTCTACTCTCCAGAAAGCATCAGGGCCCGCCTTCTGCATTCTTAAAAATAGCGGTCATCTGTGCTATAAACATCCACAATTATTCGGAACAAGTAAGAATGCGCATCGAGTAAAATCATGCACCGCAATTAATTGGACTTGTATCCCCTTTCACAACAGCAGGAATGGGCGGGGACATTCAGAGTAAGGTTAACTGACCAGGGCAGAAAACAATTACTTCCACCTATGTTCATACACAAGCCGATCTTTCTTTCATGTTTTATGCTACTGATCCTTCCTGTGGGAGATAGAGGTGATAACTGCTCTCCCACACAAAGACAACGGGGCCAGAGACCCAATCGAACTGTCCCCCACCGGCGATAGCTTGGCTCAAAATAGATTGGTTTGCTGTGTAGGACTGAAATTTATTTTGATCACACACAGACACGGTCTAATAGCCACCATCACATGGGAAGGGTTTGGGGGCGGATTCCGACCCACTCTGGGAAAAAAAGACTGTGCCCTAAATTCACTGGAAATAAATGTTACAGGGAGAAGACTGGAGAATGAGCTTGAGAACGATATTAACCATGATGGAATGGCGGAGCACACCAGATGAGCTGAAAGCTCGTACCATCCTCTTATGCCTTCCGGTCTCTAACCATCTGGTGTCTAAGGAATTAGGAACAGAGTTAATTATTCAGTTTGAAGTCCTCCTTTCATAACTGGGTAAAGTGAGAGATGGGGGCAGATCTGACACAAATTTAATAAATGGGAAAATGTTTGGAGAGGAAGAAATAAAAGAGAAG
>NW_025213715.1:7634-11701 GCF_004010195.1 Chiloscyllium plagiosum | reverse complement strand
GACTCTGGGTGAATCGTGAATGAGTTCTCGTGATTGCAATATAGGTACATGGTTGGTTTGAATGGTTGAAATGAAACATTTGAGACTGTGTGCCCGGGGTGGTCTCGAACTATTTGAGACACAAAAACTGGCATATATCCGAAAGAAGAGTGATTTGGAACAGCAATGGCTCACACAGTTTTCAGAGTCGGTCGCTAATTTTCCTGCTTTCGTCGCTGAAAGGATCAGAAGCCTGAGGAGCCGCAAGCACATCAATGAAAAAGTACGCGACTTGGGTAGCTCTGTCATATTTAACTACCTGCAGCAGCTTACCCGTGATTGTGGTAGCAGTGAGATTGGAACGCACGACTTGATAAAAACTGGAGCTTAAATTCAGCACCTCCGACCACTCGGCCACGACAACACAGAAGGGAGACAGCAACCAACAGTGACAACACACCAGAATGCCACCCCAAATTTGTCCTGAGTAGTGTTTCAGCATCGCTTCTCTTCAGGCACCAGCACCTCGCGCATTCAGTAACGAACTTGGTGCAATTTAGAAAACATTTACAAGGATTTGCAAGGTTTGCACTATTTGGACAATAGCAGGAAGCTGAATGGGCTTCGAAAGTTTTCCCTGGAGCTTCAGGGCTGAAGGATGGCCGAAGAGAAGTTTATAAAATCATGGGTGAAAACAGAGTAAATAGTTATGGAATACTTTTTCACAAGGCACGCGAGTTCAAAGCTCGATAACATAGCTTTAATGTGAGAACTTTAAAAATTTAAAAGGTATGTTAGATACAGTTGTTTTGCACACAGACATTTTAGTGTGTGCAGAATGATTTGCCACATTTAGAGCAAATTCAAGCGCATCTGAATGGGTATATAGACAGGAAGGGTTCGAAGAGATATAGTACAAAGATTGGCAATACTGTTAGATTAATTTCGGTTATCTGTTCAGCAGGGTCACGTTGGATACCAGGGTCTGTTTCCGTGATCGGCAACTTTGAGATGCTCCAGCAGCTGACACCAGTTTTAATAGACCATTTCCAAAAAAGCGCACGCTGTTTGTTACTTAGTCAGCGCGTTTACCTATATTTCTAGAGGGTGGATGGGTCGAACCGACCCAGCGATGAAGATCTTTCCAGAATTCTGCTGCCAATGACCATTCTTTTGACACCTTCCCAAGTTTGCCAACAAAGAATTTGGCTGAAGAAAAATACCTCAAGAATTGTGTTACCCGCTCAGATCTCTAACGAATCCGGAAACTGACAGCTCTTCATGTGGAACAGAAGCAAATTAGAAAAGCCGGAACCATTGCCAGACACAGCGAAGCTTGCATGCTGCCTTTGAGGCAGTGCGAGCTGTCTATGTCATGTACTGTTCAGATAAATGGCAACGGGGCACTTCCAAACATACTGGAGATTTAGTGCATTACCAAGTTACAGAAAGTGCTCATGTATCATAAAACAAAACAGAACAGCAATAAACAACGAAAAATGAAGGTTACCAATTACACTCTTGATGAAATTAGGTCAACAATGCGCTGATCCCTCCACCTGATCGAGAGGACCAATCACCAGCCTCCATCACCAGGGCAGTAATGAAGGAAATGACAGAAATACAAAAACGTTTCACATAGCGATTGCCCACCTTTTCGCCTCAGCAACAAAAAAAAGGCGAGCTGTTTCTATGGAGGACTGGTTTCATATCAGCAAGGAAATAACAATCTCCACTCACTGACAGTGAAAACGGTGACTGGAGCAAATTGTCTGAAATATGAATAATCAGCGCAGGCTGCTTGGTTCCCGGATTATACTGCTGCACAGACTTTCATATGTAAAGACATCTTTCAAAGAGAGTGCTTGTGGCTGTCCATATTACAATGGCAATTGTTGCCCTCGTTCTCACTGGAATTCTTGATCGTATAGCCGTTGGCATTCTCACCTTTGCCTATGTTTCGGGGGGGTGGATAGCTCGAACCGACCCAGCGATGATGGCCTCTCCGAACATTTGCTGCCAATGACCATTCTTTTGACACCTTCCAAAGTTTGCCATCAAAGATCTTGGCTGAAGAAAAATATCTCACAAATTGTGTTACCTCCTCAGCTCTCCAACGTATGCGGAAACTAACAGTTCTTCATGTGCAACAGAAGCAAAACAGAAAAGGCAGAACTATTGCCAGGCACACCGAAGCATGCATGCTGCCTTTGAAGTAGTGCGAGTTGTCTATGTCGTGAACTGCTCGGGGAAAAAGCAGCGAGGCATTTTCAAACGCACTGGAGATTTAGTGCATTGCCAAGTCACAGAATGTTCTCAAGAAACATAAAGCAAATCAGAACAGCAATAAACAATGGAAAATGAAGATTACCAGTTACATTATTGATTAAATTAGGTCAACAATGCGCTGATGCCTCCATCTGATCGAGAGGACCAATCACCAGCCTCGCTCACCAGGACAGTAATGAAGGAAATGAGAGAAATATAAAAACATTTCACATCGCGATTGCCCACATTTTCGCCATAGCAACAAAAAAAAGGCGAGAAGATTCAATGCTGGATCTGGCCTCATATCAGCAATGAAATAACAATCCCCATTCACTTTCAGTGAAAACGGTGAACAAAGGAAATTGTCTAAACTTTGAATACGCAGGCTGCTTGGTTCCAGGATTGTTCTGCTGCACAGACTTTCATATGAAAAGATATCTTTCAAATAGAGTGTTTGTGGCTGTTCATATGACAATGGCAACTGTTGCCCTCGCTCTCACTGCCATTCTTGATCATGTAGGGGTTAGCATTCTCAGTATGCACGCGGGAGTTCAGTGTACAATTCTCTGCTATGGAAAATCGGAGTGCTTTGGAGCAGAAAGTTATGGAGCTCATGAGCTACATGGAGTTGTTACTGGAATGTTTGCGGAGCAGGGAAGTGGTTTCGGCACAGTTCTGGGCAACATCGTTAGGGCTGCAGAGCCTGTTTCGAAGTGCTGCTGTCCTGTGGCGGCTGGAATTGATTTGTTTTCATTCCCACTGGGTCCGGTTGTTGGGGTTGCAGATTGGATCTTGATCAATGTGTTTATTGATGAAATCCATGGATGGGTGCCCTGCTTCTAGAAATTCTCTGGCTGCCTTCTGTTTTGCCTGTCCTATTAATGTTGAGCTGCTGTCGTGGAATTTGTGATGCTTGCAGTCTATACGTATTGTTACGAGGGACAGCTGGTCGTGGCAATCAGTGACTGCCACACAAATCCTTTGCCAAGAATAGATAGCCCGCAATTGCATTCCAAGATGTTTGGCACACTAAATTGTCAACGAGGATATGCCGCAATGCAATTTAAACAGCATGTTTCCTTTTATTAAAATAAAATTCTGGGAACTGATAGCCAGACACCGATGAACACTCAGATTTACGACAACACATAAACCAACAGACTCACTTAGACAAAACGCACCAGAAAACAATATCCAATGCCCATCTTGTGCAAGACAAATGTAGTTGTCAAGATTCCACGCAGGGACTGCACGAAACACTGTATAGAAGAAACAGTCGGACCACTAACAAGCTGCAATCACGAACTTCAACCAGCCCGTAAACGCCACGGGCAGCTGCTCTTGCAGTTATATGCAGGTCATTGAGTGTCTCTGATTCAGGGGCTTGGAACTGGGATTATATGACCGTCTGCAGCACGGCTTATTTCCTTGCGTGTGGTAACTCCTGATGGAACATGCGTAAAACTCGATTGCTCACTGAGAAGTACATCCAAAATAGTAGCCCAGAGTAGTATTTCCCTTGTGTCTCTGATGCTGTTCTTGACATGCCCTCCGGAACTGGACTTATTGTGCACTTCCTGACGGTTCGGTGCATGCTTCCCTCATCGTATTGTGGGAAGTAACCTGCGTTTTAGGTGCAAGAATGTGCATTTGCAACCCAGGTGCACCTGTCTGTATTTTGTCATCTATTATTGTGTGCAATTGCAACACGGTAAATTATTAATTAACATTGGAAGATGACAAACGGAGGAGAAAGTGAGGTCTGCAGATGCTGGAGATCAAAGTTGAAACTTTATTGCTGGAACAGCACAGCAGGTCAG
>NW_025213715.1:2302-7590 GCF_004010195.1 Chiloscyllium plagiosum | reverse complement strand
ACATAAAGAAAATAAAGAAAGATTATTTCACTAACCTTTGTTTCATGCCGAAGTACAATCAGACCAACAGCTCCCTTGATCAAATCTGCTAGTCATATTAGCAAAGAAATCTGGCAAATTGGCAAGTGTGATTTTCCTCTCAATAAGTAATTTTGACTCAGTTTGACTGCAATCATCTCTTCTTCAATTTGTGTTTTTCTTCTTTTAAAATGGTGTCCGGCATCTTCCAAATGACGGCAAAGACATGAGAGCAGAAGGAAGGAATTTAGCCTATCAAGTCTGCGACAACATTCAATGACATCATGGCTGACTTGGTGAATCCTCCAGCCCCGTTTTCAGCCTCATCTGCGTGGTGGCCATGTCTGTTTATCACACTCTTGAATATACCTCGCCTTCGCAGCCCTCTGTTGTAAAGAATTCCACAGATTTGCTACCCTCTGAAAGAGAGAATAGAATATTCTCCTCATCATTTTCTTAAATGTTTGATCCGTTCAGCTGTGAGAAGCCCTTCTCGTCCCACTTTCTCGCGGGCGTAAATCAGAACAGAATAAGCTCCTGAAGGTAGGTCTGCACTCTTCAGTGCTAGCTCTGTGTATTTCACCACTGATTTAAAAAAGACCTGATTTGTATATTAGATTTGCCGTGGTGAATTTTTTCAAGAGCACTCCAATGGCCGTAATTCAACTGGCAGTGAAAGGGCTAGACAAATGCAAGTACATTTTTCTTTCTCGATCCAGTGTTGTGTTTATTCGCCTCCCTGCACATGACAATGGACCCTACCCATCTACTTTATCTCATCAATAGGTGTGCAATTCAAATTGATCACCCTGCATCCTCCTCCATTCGGAAACAAGAGATTTTGACAGCGAATTCTGAGCTAACAGGAAAAGCCAAATCCTGGTGTTTCAGGTTGGAACTCTCCATTTCATAAGATATACTAAGCAAAGTCATTACATGTGCTGTCATGGCCGAGCGGTTAAGATGATTGATTACGAATCCATTGGGGCTTCTTTACGCGGGTTCGAATTCTTCTGACTACATTTTGAATGACTTCATGCAGGACGTATTCTCACTCAAATCTCTGACATCCCGTTTCAACAAACGAAGCCAGATATTTGATTAGACTTAAGAAACTCAAGTTCTTTATCAGGAATGTACCACACTTAAAACATTATCTCTGTTTCTCTTTTCACAAATACTTCTAGATCCATCGAGTTGATGCAGTATTCTTTGAATGTACTGTGCAGAAGTGCTGCTTTTCAATAGATTCCTTTAATCCCAGTCCTTCTGTCACAGACTCTGGTCAGTGAAAACACTTCCTCCAGCTCGTCGAAGAGCCAATCCCCACCAATCCCTCTCTCATCATTATAAACAGCCGCAAGAAATTGCTGATAAGCCATCTTTGCTCCATGGCGAACCTCACGGGCCTCGGGAATCTCTCCACAAAACGGCCCTTCTCATCCCTTGACATGGTGAAAGACAGAGGATTGTGGAGAGATTTTGGGAAAATATTGTCAGTTGTCAGGTGAAAAAATGTTAAAGAGGTAAACCACATAACCCAGTCTCCAGCTGCGTGAATCTTCAGAAACTCTTTGGGGAATGGAATCAGAGGACAATGAAGAAGGGTGAACTGTCGAACTGACCGGAACCAGTCAAGACACCTTCCCCTTCTTTAAGTGGGCGGGACATTGACTCTGATATTCTCAGGACATGAACTGATCAGAGACATTGAAGTAATTCTCGGTCCTGTACATGAGGAATACAAACCTCATCTGGACTCTGGGACAATGAAATTACTCGATACCACACAAGATACTGAGAGGCTCCAAGGGAGACGTTCCCGATTGGAGGAGAGCTGGTTCCCAGTGGCATGGATATGTCAGTAGTGGGTGGGATCCGACTGATTCCATGTCTCCATAATGAAAGTCCTAGTCTTTATTTTGTAAAAGTAAAACTGATCGAAGACAGTTGTCGTTCTGGGAAGGGCAGAATGGAGTTGGACGTCAGTCACAGACTGCTTTCGAGGATCGTCCAAGGTGTTAGGTTGAAAGTTTCAGTTCATTTGGCTGTTAACTGAAATGTTACTGGTTCAATAGCCCCAGGGCGACAGCGATTGATGTTCTGACTGCAACTGTTTTCTGTGCCGCACAATTTCGTTTTTCTAATGGGGACAGGAGAATGTTTTCGGTATGATGAACCACATAAAAGTTTCTGCATTGCTTTAATGGTTAATGTAAAAAAAAAAATTGTGGATTCTGGGAGTCTGAATCAAAAACAGAAACTGCTGTCGAAACTAACCGGTTTGGCAGTGCCTGTGGGAGATTACCGAGTTCTGATGAAGTTTTGAAATATTTGCCTCTGATTCTCTCTGAATAGACGCTGTAAGATCTGCTGAGGTTCTCCTGCTATTTTTGTTCATTGTTTTAACTGAATATCCATACCATCTATCAGGATGACACAAGCAAACCCACCACAAACCAAAATTAAGGAATAACACTTCAGTATCTCACTCTACCGCAAGCCCAAGGATAACTACACGAGGCTGGGTCCCGTATTCTACTGTTGCACCGACTTTCATATGAAAGGGTACGTTTCAAAGAGAATGTTCGTGGCTCTCCAATGACGGTTGCAGCTGTAGCCCTCGCTCTTACTACCGACCTTGGTAGTGCAGGGTTAGATATCCTCACCTGGCACACGGGAGTTGAGGGTGCAAATCTCTGCTGCGGAAAAGTGGAGTGCTTTGGTGCAGAAAGATGTGAAGCTCGGGTGCCTCTGGAGCTCTTGCTGCAATTTTCAGCGAGCTGGGAAAATGGTTTGCAGACTGTTGCTCACCTTTCTGGGTGACATTATCAGAGCTGCAGCGGCTCCTGCGAAGCGCTGCTCTCTTGCTTTGGTACGAATTCATTTGGTTTCATTCCCGCTGCTTCCGGTTGCTGGTTTTGCAGGTTGGATTCAACGGATGAAATCCCTGGATGAAATTCTTTCCAAGAACCGATATCCCCACACCTTAATTAGCAGATGTATGGCACATGAGCTTCATTACGAGGATACCAAAAGAGGTAATTTTAAAATCGTGATTCCCTGTTTAAAAAAATCTGGGAAATGATGCACATACTACTCCGAACACTCGGACTTCTGACAGCACAGAAACCGACAACCTCACTCAAACAACAACTCACCAGAACACAAGAACTAATACCCATCTTGTGCAGGACAAACGTGGGTGACGAGATTCCACGCAGGGACTGCACCGAACACTACATAAGCGAAAGAGGCAGACAACTAGCGAGTTGCATTCAAAAATTTCATCTGGACCGTAAACGCCACGGACAGCTGTTCCATGTAGTTATACACAGGACATTGAGTGTCTCTGATTCAGGGGCTTGTAACTGGGATTATATGACCATCTGCAGCACTGGTTACTTCCTTGTGTGAGGTACCCTCGATGGAACATATGTAAAACTCGATTCCTCATTGAGAAATATATCCAAAATAGTAGCCCAGAGAAGTATTTCTGTTGTGATTTGGTGCTGTTCCTGCCATGCCCTCTTTCACTGTAATTTCCCAGTGCTTCCTGAGCGTTCGATGCGTGCTCCATGAACGTATTGTGGGCAGCAATCTGCGTTTTAGCTGCAATAACATGCGTGTGAAGCCCAGCTCAACCAATCTCTATTTCAATTTTCTCTTATAATGTGTAATTGCAACACAGTAAAAGGATCAATTAATATTTTAAGATGGCATACAGAGGCGTAAGAAATACCGAGGATTTAATGACATTTATGAAGTGGTTCGAGATTACCTTGATTCAGGAGATAAAGATGTAAACTCTGTTTGGGTAGAGCTGAGGAACAGTGAGGAAATAAGTCACCAGTAGGTGTAGTTTACAAGCACACTTGCAATAACCGCAATGCGAAATAAAACACATAATTAAACAAAAAACTGTTTGTGAGCGATAAAAGATGACAAAAATCATAGGGGACCTTAGATCCCCCTCTGCTACTCCCGGTTCCATTGTAAAGAATATTTGGAGAACAATGATCAATAAATGACACATGTCCCATAGAACCACACGCGGCATATCTTGGTAATCGATTACTTTTCAGGCATACTTAGTTTTCGTATTTTCTTGGAAACTATCTCTGTCATTGTGAGCATCAGAAAAAGCCATTTTCTGCCAGAAAGAAATAAACATGTCATTAACATTTTTGGTTTCATGTCCAAGAGCACTTACACTCCTCTGCACCGCACTTGTTTGTCGTTTCTATCGATTTTATTAGTCGTCTGTCTTTTGATTCTTCCGAACAAAGTATATGACTTCATACCCCGACATGAAACTGCATCTGCCAAGATTTCTCCAATTAATCATACTATCTATATACTGTACAGAAAAAGATGGTGACATCTTGCAAAATGTCCAGATTACAGAGGAGGAAGTGCTGGATGTCTTGAAACGGATAAACGTGGATAATTCCCCAGGACGTGATCAGGTGTACGCGAGAACGCTGTGGAAAGCCAGAGAAATGCTTGATATGCTTCTTGCTGAGATATTTGTATCACTGACAGTCACAGTTGAGGTGCCGGAAGACGGGCGGTTGGCGAACATGATGCCACTGTTTAAGAAGGGTGGTAGGGACAAGCCAGGGAACTATAGACCAGTGAGCCTGATGTCGGTGGTGGGCAAGTTGTTGGAGGGAGTCTGGAGGGGCAGGATGTACATATATTTGGAAAGGCAAGGACAGATTAGAGACAGTCAACATTGGCTTTGTGCGTGGGAAATCATATCTCACAAACTTGACTGAGTTTTTGGAAGAAGTTACAAAGAGGATTGATGAGGGCAGAGCGGTAGATGTGATCTCTGTGGACTTCACTAAGGCGTTCGATAAGGTTCTCCATGGGAAACTAATTAGCAAGGTTAGATCTCATGGAATACAGGGAGAACTAGCCATTTGGATATTGAACTGGCCCAAACGAAGAAGACAAAGGGTGATGGTGGAGGGTTGCTTTTCAGACTGGAGGCCACTGTGCAGTGGAGTGCCACAAGGATCTGTGACGAGTCCTCTACTTTTTGTCATTTACATAAATGATTTGAATGCGAGCATAAGAGATACAGTTCGTACATTTTCCAGATGACACTAACATTGGAGGTACAGCGGACCACAAAGAGGGTTACCGAAGAATACAACAGGATCTTGATCAAATGGGCTGAGAATTGGCAGATGCAGTTTAATTCAGATAAATGCGAGGTGCTGCATTTTGGGAAAGCAAATCTTAGCAGGACGTATATACTT
>NW_025213715.1:0-2214 GCF_004010195.1 Chiloscyllium plagiosum | reverse complement strand
GAAGAAGGCGTTTGGTATGCTTTCCTTTATTTGTCAGAGTATTGAGGACAGGTGTTGGGAGGTCCTGTTGCGGACGTACAGGACATTGGTTTGGCCACTGTTGGAATATTGCGTGCAATTCTGCTCTCCTTCCCATCGAAAGATGTTGTGACACTTGAATGTGTTCAGCGAAGATTTACAAGAATGTTGCCAGGATTGGAGGATTTGAGCTATAGGGAGAGGCTGAACAAGCTGGGGCTGTTTTCCATTGAGCATCGGAGGCTGAGGGGTGACCTTATAGAGGTTTACAAAAATATGAGGGGCATAGATAGGGTAAATAGGCAAAGTCTTTTCTCTGGGGTAGGAAAGTCCAGAGCTTGAGGGCATAGATTTAGGGTGAGAGGGGAAATTTATAAGAGACCTCAAGGGCAACATTTTCACACAGAGGGTGGTACGGGCATGGAACGAGCTGTCAGAGGACGTGGTGCAGGCTTGTACAATTGCAACATTGAAGAGGAAATTGGATGGGTATATGAATAGGAAGGGTTTTGAGGGTTATGAGCCGTGTGCTGTCAGGTGGACTCGATTAGGTTTGGATGTCTGGTCGGCATGGACTATTTGGACCGAAGTGTCTGTTTCCATGCTGTACATCTCTATAACTCTATCTATATCTGTTTGCAGGCTTCCACATCTCATCACAATATGCCCGCTCACCTATTGTGTTTTGAGAGCAAAACTGGACACATTTCACTCTGCCACTTCCAAGTCATTAAGACAGAGATACATCATTGAAGCCCGATGCCTGACCAATCTGGATTTCACGAAATATATCTTTCCAATTTCAAAACTGCTCATTAATCTCGATTCGGGGATTTCTGTTAAATAGGCAATGGAAAGACAATGTCGCTTTATTTCTCAACGCCGTGAGCTCCTTCCTTGTACATTGGACTTTTATGTACCCCCTTATTGACTGCTTGCTATAAATTCAAATGGACCTTACTGAACAGCTTCCTTGATCAACTCTGCAGGTGATGTTAGCGATGAAATCTGCAAATTGCCATCTGTGATTTTCCTTGCAACAAATGATGTTGACTTAGTTGTACCTGTTCAAAAAAGGGAATAGGGATAACCCCGGGACAACAAATGATGTTGACTTAGTTGTACTGTAATCATCTCTTCTAAACTTTCTGCTTTTCTTCTTTTGCAATGGGGTTTCACATTATCGAAATGACAACAAAGACATTATAACAGATGGATGCAATTTAGCCCATCAAGTCAGCGACAACGTTCAATGAGATCAGGGCTGATTTGCTTAATCCTGAACTCCCCTTGTCGGTCTTATCTCAGTGGTCCTCGATTTCCGAAGAGACGTAATGCTTGTCTCTCTCAACCTTGAATACATGCAGAATTGACAACCCTCTGTTTTAAAGAACTCCACAGATTTCCGACCCTCTGAAAGTAATAATAGCCTCCAGATCTGAATATTACACATCTGACCCCTTTCTACTGTGCTCAGACCCTCTCCTCCCACATTATCCCGGGTGCAATTCAGAGCATAACAAAAACCCCTCAATGTCGGTCTGCACTGTCGAGTGCCAGTTGTGAGTATTGGAACCATTGTTTTTATTGACTTTTGAATAAACAAATAGACCTGAAATGCACATTAGATTTGCCAGTGTTGAATCTTTTTCTGAAGCACATCGTTAGCTGTAATTTCGGGTGGGGGTGTAGGACGTTGTACAAATACAAGGACATTTTTTTCATTCTAGATCCATTGCTGTCTTTATTCATCCCTCGGTACATGAAAATGTATCGTTCCCATCGACTTTACCTTTCATCAATGTTTGTTTTACAACTTGATCTCCCAACCTCTTCCTTCGTTCTGAACCAAAATAAGGGGACAGCGAATACTGGCGTCATGTTGCCATCACGTCAAATGCTGGAGTTTCAGATTGGAACCACCCATTCCATAAGACATATTAAGCAGCGATGATTTAGAAATTCAGTGGGGTTTCCTGGCGCATGTTCGAATTCTCCCAACTATGTTTTGAATGACTTCCTGCAAGACAAATTCTCTGTCATACTTCAAAAAAAATCTCAACAACCCATGACAGTCATTCGATTAGAGTTAGGAAACTCAAGTCCTTCATCAGAAATATATCACTCTCAAAATGTTATCTCTGTTTCAGTTTCCACATTTACCACCAGACACGTCGGGTTTCTGAAGTATTCTGT
>NW_025213714.1:32657-35258 GCF_004010195.1 Chiloscyllium plagiosum | reverse complement strand
TGATAGAGTGAGTGTGAAGGGGATCAGGGTGATTGTGATGGTGTGAGTGTGAGGGCTCAAAGTGACGGTGATGGAGTGAGTGGGAGGGGGTCAGTGTGACTAATGGAGTGAATGTGAGGGGATCATGGTGACTGTGATGGAGTGAGTGTGAGGGGGTCAGGGTGACAGTGATGGAGTGAGTGTGAGGGGCTCAGGGTGACAGTGATGGAGTGAGTGTGAGGGGGTCAGGGTGACAGTGATGGAGTGAGTGCGAAAGGGTCAGGGTGACAGTGAGGAAGTCAGTTTGAGAGGTCAGGATGATGGTGATGGTGTTAGTATGAGGGGGTCAGTGTGAAGATGATGGAGTGAGTGTCATTGGGTCAGGTTGTCGGTGAAGGAGTGAGTGATAGGGGTCAGGGTGACAGTGATGGAGTGAATGAGAGGGGGTCTGGGTGATGGGGATGGTGTGAGTGTGAGGGGATCAGGGAGACCGTGAGAGAGTGAGTATAAGGTGGCCAGGGTGAGGGTGATGGAGTGAGCGTGAGAGGGTCAGGGTGATGGTGATGGAGTGAGTGTGAAAGGATCAGGGTGACGGCGATGGAGTGAGTGTGAGGGGGACAGGGTTATGGTGATTGGGAAAGTGTGAGTGGGTCAGGGTGACGGTGATGGAGTGAGTGTGAGGGGTTCACTGTGACAGAGATATACGCACACAGACTGGGACAGACTCACTCACACACACACAGCCTGGGACTCTCTCTCACTCACACACACAAACACAGTCTGGGACTGACTCACTGACTCTCACAGCCTGGGACTGACAACACACACACACAGACACACACACACACACACACACACAAAACCTGGGACTCACTCGCTCACACACACGCAGCCTGGGACTGACGCACACACACACACACAGCCTGGGACTGACTCTCTCTCTGTCTCTCACACACACACAAACACACACACACACAAACTGGGACTCGCTCACTGACACACAAACACACACAGCCTGGGACTGACTCACACGCACAGCCTGAGACTGACTCACTTGCACATACCCACACAGCCTGGGACTCACTTGCTCACACACACAGCCTGGGACTGACGCACAAACACACAAGGCCTGGGACTGACTCACTCGCTCACACACACACAAAGCCTGGGACTGACTCAATGACTTTCACACACACAGCCTGGGAATGACTCACTAACTCTCTCTCTCACACACACACACAGCCTGGGACTGACTCACTGACACACACAAACACAGAGCCTGGGACTGACTCACACACACAGCCTGGGACTCACTCACACACACACACACAGCCTGGGACTGACACACTGACACACACACACACAGAGCATGGGACTGACTCACACACACACACACACACAGCCTGGGACTGACTCACTGACCCACACACACACAGTCTGGGACTGACTCACACACACATAGACTGCTACTCACTCGTTCACACACACACAGCCTGGGACTCACCCGCTCACACACACACACACACACACACACACAGCCTGGGACTGACTCACTGACCCACACACACACAGCCTGGGAGTGACTCACACACACATAGCCTGCGACTCACTCACTAACGCACACACACAGCCTGGGACACACTCGCTCACACACAAACACACACACACACACACAGACACACACACAGCCTGGGACTAACTTGCTCACACACACACACACAGCCTGGGACTCACTCGCTCAAACACACACACAGCCTGGGACTGATTTGCTCACACACACAAACAGCCTGGGACTGACTCGCTCACACACACACAGCCTGGGACTGACTCACACACACACACACACACACACAGCCTGGGACTGACTCACACACACACACAGCCTGGGACTGACTCATATATACACATAGCCTGGGACTGAATCTCTCTCTCACATACACACACACAAAACACACACACACACACACACACACACACACACACACACAGCCTGGGACACACTCGTTCGTACACACACACAGCCTGGGACTCACTCGCTCACTCACGCACACAGCCTGGGACTCAATCGCTCACTCACACACACACACAGCCTGGGATTCACTCGCTCACACACACACACAGCCTGGGACTCAATCGCTCACTCACACACACACACAGCCTGCGATTCACTCGCTCACACACACACACAGCCTGGGACTGACTCACACACACACACAGCCTGGGACTCACTCGTTCACACACACACACAGCCTGGGACTCACTAGATCACACACACACAAAGCCTGGGACTGACTCACAGACTCACACACACACACACAGCCTAGGACTGACTCACACACACACAGCCATTGACTCACTCACGCACGCACACACAGACACAGCCTGGGACTGACACACTGACTCTCTCACACACACAGTCTGGGACTGACTAACACACACATACCCTGCGACTCACTCGCTCATGCACACACACAGCCTGGGACTCACTCGCTCACGCACACATGCAGCCTGGGACTCACTCGCTCAAGCACACAAAGCCTGGGACTCACTCACCCACTCACTCGCTCGCTCAAACACACACACAGCCTGGGACTGAATCACACACACACACACACACACACA
>NW_025213714.1:29595-32227 GCF_004010195.1 Chiloscyllium plagiosum | reverse complement strand
CGTTCATACACACACACAGCCTGGGAGTGACTCGCTCACACACACACAAAGCCTGGGACTGACTCAATGACACTCACACACACTCAGCCTGGGACTGACTCAATGACACACCACACACACAGCCTGGGACTGACTCACTGACTCTCTCACACACACAGTCTGGGACTGACTCACAAACACACATCCTGAGTCTCACCCGTTCACACACACACACACAGCTTGGGATTCACTAGCTCACGCACACACGCAGCCTGAGACTCACTCGCTCAAGCACACACACAGCCTGGGACTCACTCACTCACTCGCTCGCTTAAACACACACACAGCCTGGGACTGAATCACACACACACAGCCTGGGACTCACTAGCTCACGACACACGGTAGCCTTGGGACTGACACACACACACACAGCTTGGGACTCACTAGCTCACGCACACACGCAGTCTGGGACTCACTCGCTCAAGCACACACACAGCCTGGGACTCACTCACTCACTCGCTCACTCAAACACACACACAGCCTGGGACTGAATCACACACACACAGCCTGGGACTCACTAGCTCACGCACACACGTAGCCTGGGACTCATTCGCTCAAGCACACACAGCCTGGGACTCACTCACTCACTCGCTCGCTCAAACACACACACAGCCTGGGACTGAATCACACACACACACACACGCAGCCTGGGACTCACTCGTTCATACACAAACACAGCCTGGGAGTGACTCGCTCACACACACACAAAGCCTGGGACTGACTCAATGACACTCACACACACTCAGCCTGGGACTGACTCAATGACACACCACACACACAGCCTGGGACTGACTCACTGACACACCATACACACACAGAGCCTGGGACTGACTAACACACACATAGCCTGCGACTCACTCGCTCACACACACACACAGCCTGGGACTCAATCGCTCACTCACACACACACACACAGCCTGGGACTGACTCACGCACACACAGCCAGGGTCTCACACGTTCACACACCCACACAGCCTGGGACTCACTAGATCACAGACACACACAACCTGGGACTGACTCACACACACACAGCCTGGGACTCACTCACGCACGCACACACACACACAGCCTGGGACTGACTGACTCTCTCACACACACAGTCTGGGATTAACTCACAAACACACATACTGGGACTCACTCGTTCACACACACACACAGACACACACACAGACAGCCAGGGACTCACTCGCTCACACACATACACACAGCCTGGGACTGACTCGCACACACACACACAGGCTGGGACTCACTCCCTGACACACTCACACACTGCCTGAGACTCACTGACACACACACACACAGCCTGGGACCCACTGACTCACACACACATACAGGCTGGGAATGACACACACACACACTCACACAACCTGGGACTCACTCGCTCACACACACGCACACAGCCTGGGACTGACTCACCCACTCACTCACACACAAGTAGCCTGGAATGAACTCACTCTCTCTCTCTCTCTCACACACACACACACACACAAAGACTGGGAATGACTCAAACATACACACAGCCTGGGACTGACTGTCACACACACACAGCCTGGGACTCACTCGCTCTCACACACACACACAGCCTGGGACTGAATCACTGACCAACACACACATACACAGCCTGGGACTGACTTACTGACACACACACACACACACTATGAAGACTGGGACTGACTCACTGACATACACACACAGACACAGACACAGACACAGACACACACAGCATTGGACTGACTCACGAGTCACACAGCCTGGGATAGACTCTCTGACTCTCACAGCCTGATAATGAGTCACACACACACAGCCTGTGAATGATTCACTGATTCACACTGCCTGGTACGAACTCACACACACACACACAGCCTGGGACTCACTCACTCACAAACACACATACACACAGCCTGGGATTCACGCGCTCACTCACACACACACACAGCCTGGGACTGACTCACACACACACACAGCCTGGGACTGACTCACTGACTCATACATACACACAGCCTGGGACTGACTCACTGACTCACACACACACACTCACGCACGCACACACAGACACAGCCTGGGACTGACACACTGACTCTCTCACACACACAGTCTGGGACTGACTAACACACACATAGCCTGCGACTCACTCGCTCATGCACACACACAGCCTGGGACTCACTCGCTCACGAACACACGCAGCCTGGGACTCACTCGCTCAAGCACACAAAGCCTGGGACTCACTCACCCACTCACTCGCTCGCTCAAACACACACACAGCCTGGGACTGAATCACTGACCAACACACACATACACAGCCTGGGACTGACTTACTGACACACACACTATGAGACTGGGACTGACTCGCTGACATACACACACAGACACAGACACAGACACAGACACAGACACAGACACAGACACAGACACAGACACAGACACAGACACAGACACAGACACAGACACAGACACAGACACAGACACAGACACAGACACAGACACAGACACAGACACAGACACAGACACAGACACAGACACAGACACAGACACAGACACAGACACAGACACAGACACAGACACAGACACAGACACAGACACAGACACAGACACA
>NW_025213714.1:21593-26489 GCF_004010195.1 Chiloscyllium plagiosum | reverse complement strand
GTTTCGCTTCGGCGGGTCGGTGTGGACTTGTTGGGCCGAAGGGCCTGTTTCCACACTGTAATGTAATCTAATCTAATCTAAACCTGGGACTCACTCGCACAAGCACACACAGCCTGGGACTCACTCACTCACTCGCTCGCTCAAACACACACACAGCCTGCGACTCACTCGCTCACGCACACGCACAGCCTGGGACTCACTCGCCCACACACACACACACACACACACACACACACCCTGGGACTCACTCGCTCACTCACAGACACACACACACACACACAGCCTGGGACAGACTCACTGACACACACACACGCACACACACACAGAGTCTGGGACTGACTCACGCACACACAGCCTGGGACTCACACACACACACACACACACACACACACACACACACCCTGGGGCTCACTCACAGACACACACACACACACAGCCTGGGATTCACTCGCTCAAACACACACACAGCCTGCGACTCACTCGCTCACGCACACGCACAGCCTGGGACTCACTCGCCCACACACACACACACACACACACACACACACTCGCTCACACACAAACACAGCCTTAGACTCACTCGCTCACATACACTCACAGCCGGGAACTCACTCGCTCACACGTACACACACAGCCTGGGACTGACTTGCTCTCACACACACACAGCCTGGGACTCCATGCTCACATACACACGCAGCCTGGGACTGACTCACTCACATTCACGCACACAATCTGGGACTGACTCACTCACACACACACAGCCTGGGACACACTTGCTCACACACACACAAAGCCTGGGACTCACTCGGTCACACACAAAGACAGACAGACACACACACACACACAGCCGGAGACTCACTCGCTCACTCACTCACACACACACACACAGACTGGGATTCACTGCGCACACACACACACAGCCTGGGACTGACTCACACATCACAGCCTGGGACTCACTCACTGTGCCACCGTGCCACACAGCCTGGGACTGACTCGCCCACGCACACACACAGCCTGGGACTGACTCACACATCACAGCCTGGGACTCACTCACGCACGCACACACACACACAGCCTGGGACTCACTCACTGACTCTCTCACACACACAGTCTGGGACTGACTCACAAACACACATCCTGAGTCTCACCCGTTCACACACACACACACAGCTTGGGACTCACTAGCTCACGCACACATGCAGCCTGAGACTCACTCGCTCAAGCACACACACAGCCTGGGACTCACTCACTCGCTCGCTCAAACACACACACAGCCTGGGACTGAATCACACACACACAGCCTGGGACTCACTAGCTCACGCACACACGCAGCCTGGGACTCACCCGTTCATACACACACACAGCCTGGGAGTGACTCGCTCACACACACACAAAGCCTGGGACTGACTCAATGACACTCACACACACACAGCCTGGGACTGACTCACTGACACACCACACACACACACACAGAGCCTGGGACTGAGTAACACACACATAGCCTGCGACTCACTCGCTCACACACACACACACAGCCTGGGACTCACTCGCACACACACACACACACAGCCTGGGACTCACTAGCTCACGCACACACGCAGCCTGGGACTCACTCGCTCACGCACACATGCAGCCTGGGACTCACTCGCTCAAGCACACAAAGCCTGGGACTCACTCACCCACTCACTCGCTCGCTCAAACACACACACAGCCTGGGACTCACTCGCTCACGCACACACACAGCCTTACAGCCTGGGACTGACTCACTGACTCACACACACACACAGCGTGGGACGGACTCACTGACTCACTCACACACACAGCCTGGGACTGAATCTCACACACACACACACAGCCTGGGACTCACGAGCTCACGCACACACGCAGCCTGGGACTCACTCGCTCAAGCACACACACAGCCTGGGACTCACTCACTCACTCGCTCGCTCAAACACACACACAGTCTGGGACTGAATCACACACACACACAGCCTGGGACTCACGAGCTCACGCACACACACAGCCTGGGACTCACTAGCTCACGCACACACGCAGCCTGGGACTCACTCGCTCAAGCACACACAGCCTGCGATTCACTCACTCACTCGCTCGCTCAAACACACACACACACAGCCTGCGATTCACTCACTCACTCGCTCGCTCAAACACACACACAGCCTGGGACGGAATCTCACACACACACACACACACACACACCTTGGGACTGACTCACACACACAGCCTGGGATTCACTCACTGAAACACACACACACACATGGCCTGGGACTGACTCACACACACAGACAGCCTGGGACTGACTCACTGACTCATACATACACACAGCCTGGGACTGACTCACTGACTCACACACACACACAGCGTGGGACGGACTCACTGACTCACTCACACACACAGCCTGGGACTGAATCTCACACACACACACACAGCCTGGGACTCACTCGTTCATACACACACACAGCCTGGGACTGACTCACACACACACACAGCCAGGGACTCACTCGTTCACATACCCACACAGCCTGGGACTCACTAGATCACAGACACACACAACCTGGGACTGACTCACACACACATAGCCTGGGACTCACTCACACACACACGCACACACACATACAGCCTGGGACTGACTCACAAACACACATCCTGGGACTCACTCGTTCACACACACACACACAGCCTGGGACTCACTAGCTCACGCACACACGCAGTCTGGGACTCACTCGCTCAAGCACACACAGCCTGGGACTCACTCACTCACTCGCTCGCTCAAACACACACACATCCTGGGACTGAATCACACACACACAGCCTGGGACTCACTAGCTCATGCACACACGCAGCCTGGGACTCACTCGTTCATACACACACACAGCCTGACTCACTCGCAGCCTGTGACTCACCCGTTCATACACACACACAGCCTGGGAGTGACTCGCTCACGCACACACAAAGCCTGGGACTGACTCAATGACACTCACACACACTCAGCCTGGGAATGACTCACTAACTCACAAACACACACACACAGCCTGGGACTGACTCACTGACACACCCACACACACACAGAGCCTGGGACTGACTCACACACACCAGCCTGGGACTCACTCACACACACACACACAAACACACAGCCTGGGACTGACTCACTGACCCCCACACACACAGTCTGGGACTGACTAACACACACATAGCCTGCGACTCACTCGCTCACACACACACACAGCCTGGGAGTCACTCGCTCACCCACACACACAGCCTGGAACTGACTCACACACACACAGCCAGGGACTCACTCGTTCACACACCCACACAGCCTGGGACTCACTAGATCACAGACACACACAGCCTGGGATTGACTCACACACGCACACACACACAGCCTGGGACTGACTGACTGACTCTCTCACACACACAGTCTGGGACTGATTCACAAACACACATCCTGGGACTCACTCGTTCACACACACACACACACAGCCTGGGACTAACTAGCTCACGCACACACACAGCCTGGGACTCACTCACTCACTCGCTCAAACACACACACAGCCTGGGACTCATCACTCACTCGCTCAAACACACACACAGCCTGGGACTGACCCACTGACCCACACACACACAGCCTGGGATGACTTGCTCACACACAAACACAGCCTGGGACTGACTCACTCACACACACACAGCCTGGGACTCACTCGCTCACACACACACACAGCCTAGGATGACTTGCTCACACACAAACACACAGCCTGGGACTGACTCATTCACACACACACAGCCTGGGACTGACTCTCACACACACACACACACACACAGCCTGGGACTGACTCACTGACTCATACATATACACAGCCTGGGAATGACTCACTGACACACACACCCATGTTGTGGGATGGACTCACTGCCTCACACACACACACAGCCTGGGACTGAATCTCTCTCTCTCTCTCTCTCTCACACACACACACAGCTTGACACCAACTCGCTCACTCACACACACAGTCTGGGACTCACTCGCTCATTCACTCGAACAAACACAGCCTGGGACTCACTCGCTCACTCACACACACACACAGCCTGGGACTCACTCGCGATCACACACACATACAGCCTGGGACTGACTCACACACACAGCCTGAGACTCACTCGTTCACACACACACACACACAGCCTGGGACTCACTAGCTCACACACACAAAGCCTGGGACTGACTCACTGACTCACACACACACAGCCTGGGACTGACTCTCTGACTCACACACACACAGCCTGGGCCTGACTCACTGACTCACACAGCCTGGGCCTGACTCACTGACTCACACAGCCTGGGACTGACTCACACACACAAAGGCTGGGAATGATACACACACACACACTCACACAACCTGCGACTCACTCGCTCACACACACGCACACAGCCAGGGACGTCCTCACCCACTCACTCACGTAGCCTGGATCGAACTCACTCTCTCTCTCACACACACACAAAAATGGGAATGACTCGCTCAAACATACACACAGCCGGGAACTGACTCTCACACACACACAGCCTGGGACTCACTCGCTCACACACACACACAGCCAGGAACGAGCTCACACACACACAGCCTGGGCCTGACTCACTTACTCACACAGCTTGGGCCTCACACACTGACTCATACAGCCTGGGACTCACTCACTGACACACGCAACCTGGGACTGACTCGCACACACAGTCTATCACTGACTCACTGACTCACAGCCTGGGACTGACTCACACACACACGTTTCTGGGACTCACACACATGTACACACACACACACTCTGGGAGACACTGTGATTCACACACACTCTGGGACTCTCACACACACTCTGGGACACTGTGGCTCTCAGACA
>NW_025213714.1:19585-20533 GCF_004010195.1 Chiloscyllium plagiosum | reverse complement strand
CACACACACACAGCCTGGGCCTGACTCACTTACTCACACAGCTTGGGCCTCACACACTGACTCACACAGCCTGGGACTCACTCACTGACACACGCAACCTGGGACTGACTCACACACACAGTCTGTCACTGACTCACTGACACACAGCCTGGGACTGACTCACACACACAGCCTGACACAGCCTGGGACTGACTCACACACACAGCCTGAGACTCACTCGTTCACACACACAGCCTGGGACTCACTAGCTCACACACACAAAGCCTGGAACTGACTCACTGACTCACACACACACAGCCTGGGACTGACTCTCTGACTCACACACACACAGCCTGGGCCTGACTCACTGACTCACACAGCCTGGGCCTGACTCACTGACTCACACAGCCTGGGACTGACTCACACACACACAGGCTGGGAATGATACACACACACACACTCACACAACCTGGGACTCACTCGCTCACACACACGCACACAGCCTGGGACTGACTCACCCACTCACTCACGTAGCCTGGATCGAATTCACTCTCTCTCTCTCTCACACGCACACACACACACAAAAAAATGGGAATGACTCGCTCAAACACACACACAGCCTGGGACTCACTCGCTCACACACACACACACCCTGGGACCCACTGACTCACACACACATACAGGCTGGGAATGACACACACACACACACTCACAGCCTGGGACTCACTAGATCACAGACACACACAGCCTGGGATTGACTCACACACACACACACACACCCTGGGACCCACTGACTCACACACACATACAGGCTGGGAATGACACACACACACACACTCACACAACCTGGGACTCACTCGCTCACACACGCACACAGCTTGGGACTGACTCACACACACACAGCCTGGGAATGACTCACTCGCTCACACGCACACACAGTCTGGGACTCACTCACTCACCACACACACA
>NW_025213714.1:13911-19358 GCF_004010195.1 Chiloscyllium plagiosum | reverse complement strand
CACACACACACAGCCTGGGCCTGACTCACTTACTCACACAGCTTGGGCCTCACACACTGACTCACACAGCCTGGGACTCACTCACTGACACATGCAACCTGGGACTGACTCACACACACAGTCTATCACTGACTCACTGACTCACAGCCTGGGACTGACTCACACACACACAGCCTGCGAATGACTCACTCGCTCACACGCACACACAGTCTGGGACTCACTCACTCACTCACACACACACTGCCTGGGACTGACTCACTCACACTCACACACACAGCCTGGGACTGAGTCACACACACACACACACACACACACAGGCTGGGACTCACTCGCTCACACACACTCACACACACACAGACAGCCAGGGACTCACTCGCTCACACACATACACAGCCTGGGACTGACTTATTGACACACACACACACACACACACACAAAGAGACTGGGACTGAGTCACTGACATACACACACAGACACAGACACAGACACACACAGCATTGGACTGACTCACGAGTCACACAGCCTGGGATAGACTCTCTGACTCTCACAGCCTGATAATGAGTCACGCACACTCAGCCTGGGAATGACTCACTGACTCACACAGCCTGGGACTGACTCACACACACACAGCCTGTGAATGATTCACTGATTCACACTGCCTGGTACGAACTCACACACACAGCCTGGGACTCACTCACTCATAAACACACATACACACAGCCTGGGACTCAGGCGCTCACTCACATACACACACAGCTTGGGACTCACTCGCGCACACACACACACACACACACACACACACACACAGCCTGGGACTCACTCGCTCACACACTCACATAGCCTGCGACCCACTCGCTTTCACACACACACAGCCTGGGACTCACTCACTCACATACACACACAGCCGGGGACTGACTCACGCACTCTCACACGCACAGTCTGGGACTGAATCACTCACTCACACACACACAGCCTGGGAGTGACTCAATCACACACACACACACACAGCCTGGGACTCACTCGCTCACACACATACAGACAGCCTGGGACTCTATTGCTCACACACATACACACACACACACACTCACACACACACACAGCGTGGGCCTCACTCGCTCACACACACACAGGCTGGGACTCAGTCGCACACACACACACAGGCTGGGACTCATTCGCTCACTCTCACACACAACCTTGGACAACTCGCTCACACACACAGCCTGGCACTCACTCGCACACACACACACTCAGCCTGGGACTCACTCGCTCACACACATACAGCCTGGGACTCACTTGCTCACACACAAACAAAGTCTTGGACTCACTCGCTCACACACACTCACAACCTGGGACTCACTCTTCACACAAACCCTACAGCCTGGGACTGCCTTGCTCACTCACACACACAGCCTGAGACACACTCGCTCTCACATACACAGCCTGTGACCCACTCGCTCACATACACACACAGCCTGTGACTGACTCACTCTCTCTCATACACACAGTCTGGGACTGACTCACTCAGTCACACACTCACAGCCTGGGACTGACTCTCATACACACAGCCTGACACTGACTCACTGACTCGCACAGCCTGATTTTGCCTCACTGACTCACACAGCCTGGGACTTACTCACTGGCTCACGCAGCCTGAGAATGACTCACTGAATCACACAGCCTGACACTGACTCACTGACTCGCACAGCCTGATTTTGACTCACTGACTCACAGCCTGGGACTCACTCGCTCACACACACACACACACAGTCAGGGACTCACTCGCTCACACACAAACACAGCCTTAGACTCACTCGCTCACATACACTCACAGCCGGGAACTCACTCGCTCACACGTACACACACAGCCTGGGACTGACTTGCTCTCACACACACACAGCCTGGGACTCCATGCTCACATACACACGCAGCCTGGGACTGACTCACTCACATTCACGCACACAATCTGGGACTGACTCACTCACACACACACAGCCTGGGACACACTTGCTCACACACACACAAAGCCTGGGACTCACTCGGTCACACACAAAGACAGACAGACACACACACACACACAGCCGGAGACTCACTCGCTCACTCACTCACACACACACACACAGACTGGGATTCACTGCACTCACACACACACAGCCTGGGACTGACTCACTGATTCACACACACACACACACACACACAGCGTGGGACTGATTCACACACACACACACACAGCCAGAGACTCACTCGTTCACACACACACACAGCCTGTGACACACTCGTTCACTCACACCCACAGCCTGGGACTGACTTGCTCACACACACACACAGCCTGGGACTGACTGACTGACTCACACACACACACACAGTTTGGGACTGACTCACTGACTCACACACACACACAGCCTGTGACACACTCGTTCACTCACATACACGGCCTGGGATTGACTTGCTCACACACACACACAGCCTGGGACTGACTGACTGACTCAAACACACACACACACACACACACACACACACACACACACACACAGCCTGGGACTGACACACACACACACACATAGCCTGGGACTCATTCACTCACTCACACACACAGCCTGGGACACACTCGCTCACACACACACACACGCACAGAATGGGATTCACTGCACTCACACACACACAGCCTGGGACTGACTCACTGACTCACACACACACACAGCCTGGGACAGACTCACACACACACACAGCCTGGGACTCACTCGCTCACTCACACACACAATCTGGGACTGACTCACTGACTCACACAAACACACATAGCCTGGGACACACTCGCAGACTCACTTGCTCACACACAAACACAGCCTTGGACTCACTCGCTCACACACACTCACAACCTGGGTCTCACTCGCTCACACTCACACACAGACTGGTGATGCCTTGCTCACACACACACACAGCCTGAGACTGACTCTGTCACACACAGATACACACACATACACGCACACTGCCTGGGACTTACTCGCTCACACAAACACACACAGCCTGGGACACACTCGCTCACCACACACACACACAGCCTTGGAGTCACTGGCTCATACACAAACACAGCCTTGGACTCACTCGCTCACACTCACACACAGACTGGTGATGCCTTGCTCACACACACACACAGCCTGAGACTGACTCTGTCACACACAGATACACACACATACACGCACACTGCCTGGGACTTACTCGCTCACACAAACACACACAGCCTGGGACACACTCGCTCACTCACACACACAGCCTGGGACTCAATCGCTCACTCACACACACACACACAATCTGGGACGGACTCACTGACTCACTCACACTCACACACAGCCAGGGACACACTCGCTCACACACACATACACACACACACACAACCGGAGGGTCACTCGCTCATTCACACACACACACACACACACAGACTGGGATTCACTGCACTCACACACACACAGCCTGGGACTGACTCATACACACACAGGCTGGGGCTGACTCACACACACACACAGCCAGGGACTCACTCGCTCACACACACACACATCCTGGGACTCACTCGTTCACTCACACACACAGCCTGGGACTCACTCGTTCACACACACACAAAGCCTGGGACTGACCCTCAAACACACAGCCTGGGACTGACTCACACACACACAGCCTGGGACCCCCACGCTCACATACACACACAGCCTGGGATTGACTCACTCACACTCACACACACAGTCTGGGACTGACTCACTCGCTCTCACACACACACACAAAGCCGGGGACTCACTCGGTCACACACACACAAACACACACACACACTCACACACACAACTCACTTGCTCACACACATACAGCCTGGGACTCACTTGCTCACACACAAACACAGCCTTGGACTCACTCGCTCACACACACTCACAGCCTGGGACTCACTCGCTCACACACACTCTCAGCCTGGGACTCACTCGCTCACACACACACACAGCCTGGGACTCACTCGCTCACACACACTCACAGCCTGGGACTCACTCGCTCACACACACCCACAGCCTGGGACTGCCGAGCTCACACACACACACACACAGCCTGAGACGCACTCACGCAGTCACACACACAGCCTGGGACTGAGTCTGTCACACATAGACAAACACACACACGCACGCACACAGCCTGGGACTCACTCGCTCACACACACACACACAGCCTGGGACTCACTCGCTCACACACAAACAAAGCCTTGGGCACACTCGCTCTTGCACACACACAGCCTGGGACTCACTCGCTAGCATACACAAACAGCCTGGGACTGACTCACTCACACACACAGCATTGGATTGACTCGCTCACACGCACAGCCTGGGACTGACTCATACACACACAGCCTGGGACTGACTCAATGACTCACACAGCATAATACTGACTCACGGCCTCACACAGCCTGGGACTAACTCAAGGACTCACACAGCCTGATACTGACTCACTGACTCACACAGCCTGGGACTCACTCGCTCACACACACACACACACACACACACACACACAGAGCCTGGGACTCACTCGCTCACATACACACACAGCCTGTGACTCACTCCCTCACACACACACACAAACACACACAGCCGGGGACTAACTCACTGACTCTCACACACACACACACAGTCTGGGATTGACTCACACACACACACAGCCTGGGACACACTCGCTCACACACACACACAGCCTGGGTCTCACTCGCTCACTCACACACAGAGCCTGGGACTGACTCACACACACACACACAGCCTGGGACTGACTCACTGACTCACACACACACAGCCTGGGACTGACACACTGACTCACTCACACACACACAGACTGGGACTCACTCACACACACACACACAGCCTGGGACTCACTCGCTCACACACACACACAGCCTGGGACTGACTCGCTCTCACACACACACACAGTTTGGGACTCACTCACTCACACACACACAGCCTGGGACTCACTCGCTCACACACATGCACAGAGCCTGGGACTGACTCACCCACTCACTCACACACAGCCAGGGACTGACTCTCTCACACACAGCCTGGGACTGACTAACTGACTCACACAGCCTGGGACAGACTCACTGACTCAGGCACCCTGGGAAAGACTCATTGACTCACACAGCCTGTGACTGACTAACACACGCACAGACTGGGCCTGAGTCACTTGCTCACACACACACAGCCTGGGACTCACTCGCTCACACACACACACAGCCTGGGTCTCACTCGCTCACACACACACACAGCCTGGGTCTCACTCGCTCACACACACACACAGCCTGGGTCTCACTCGCTCACACACACACACAGCCTGGGTCTCACTCGCTCACACACACACACAGCCTGGGACTCACTCGCTCACACACACACACAGCCTGGGACTCACTCGCTCACACACACACACAGCCTGGGACTGAC
>NW_025213714.1:0-12500 GCF_004010195.1 Chiloscyllium plagiosum | reverse complement strand
CCTGACGCACACACACAGCCTGGGACAGACTCACACACACACAGCTTGGGACTGACACACTCTCACACACACACATACACACACAACCTGGGACTCACTCACTGACACACTCGCTCACACACACACAGGGAATGACTCACTCACTCTCACACACACACAGCCTGGAACTCAATCGCTCACACACAAACACACACACACAGCCTGGGACTTACCCACTGACACACACACACACACACAGAGCCTGGGATTCACTCGCTGAAACACACATACAGCCTGCGACTGAGACACTGACTCACACACACACAGCCTGGGACTGACTCCCTGACTCACACGCACACACAGTCTGGGACTGACTCACTTACTCACACACACTCACACAGCCTGGAACTGACACACTGACTCACACATAAACAGCCTGGGACTGATACATACACACACACACAGCCTTGGTCTCACTCGCTCACACACACACACAGCCTGGGACTGACTCACTGACTCTCACACACACACGCACAGCCTGGGATTCACTCGTTCACACACACACACACACAGTTTGGGACTCTCTCGCTCACACACAGCCTGGGACTCACGCACACACGCACACACACATCCTGAGAATGACTCACTGACTCATACACACACACAGCCTGGGACTGACTCACACACACACACAGCCTGGGCACACTCGTTCATATACACACACAGCCTGGGACTCACTCGCTCACGATCACACAGAGCCTGTGACTCACTCACTCACGCACACACACAACCTCGGACTCACTCGCTCACGCACACACACAGCCTGGGACTGACTTGCTCACACACACAGCCTGGCACTGACTCACCCACACACACACACACAGCCTGGTACTGACTCACACGCACACTGCCTGGAATGAACTCATTCACTCACACACACACAGCCTGGGACTCACTCACTCACACGCACACACAGCCTGGGACTGACTCACTGACACACACACACACACAGCCTGGGACTGACTCAGACGCACACACAGCCTGGGACTGACTCACTGACTCACGCAGCCTGGGACTGACTCACACACACAGCCTTGACTGACTCGCTGACTCACACACACACACAGCCTGGGACTGACTCACTGATTCTCTCACACACACACACTACCTGGGACTCACTCACTCTCACACACACAGCCTGGGACTCACTCGCGCACACACACGCACAGAGCCTGGGACTGACTCACCCACTCACTTACACACAGCCTGGGACTGACACACACACACACACACAGCCTGGGATTGACTCACTGATTCACACATCCTGGGACTGACTCACTGACACACACAGCCTGATACTGACTCACACACACACAGCCTGGGACAGACTCACTGACTCAGACAGCCTGGGAATGACTCTTTGACTCACACAGCCTGGGACTGACTAACACGCGCACACACTGGGTCTGACTCATTTGCTCACACACACACACACACACACAGCTCACACACTCACTCGCTCACACACACACAGAAACAGACAGGCTGGAGAAGCTGGAAAGCAAAACAGGGCGATGAGATAGCTTTGGAACATAAAGTTAAGGAGAATCCAAAGAGATTCTACAGCACACAAGTACAAAAAAGCAACTCGAGAGCCAATAGAGCCCCTCAAATATGAAGAAGGCCATCCGTGCCTGGAACCAGAGGAGATGGGTGCGACCTGAAATGAATATTTCATGTCAGAACATGATGTGGACAAAGACCAGGAAACAAAGGGAGAGAAACAATGATGTCTTGAAAAGAGTCCCTATTACAGAAGAGGTGGTGCTGGAGATCTTAGAACACAAAGGTGGAGAATGCCCGAGGTCCAAAACAAGTGTATGCCACAACATTGTGGCAAAGTCGCAGCGGGGACCATGGCAGAGATATTTGTATCATTATCCTTCATATTTCCCTTGGGCGGGGGTGGCTGAGGGGTGACCTTATAAAGGTTTATAAAACCATGAGGGGTATACTTAATGTGAATAGTAACGGTTTCTATCCCAGGGTAGGGGAATCCATTACTAGAGGGCAGAAACATGAGGTGGGAGAGGAAATACTTAAAAACGACCAGAGGAGAACATTTCCCCACAGAGAATGGTGCATGTATGGAATGAGCGTCTGGGGAAGGGGTAGAGAAAAGTTACAACATGGAAAAGACATTTGGGCAGATACATGGAGAGGAGAAGGTTTGAAGGGATATGGACCAAACACATGCAAATGCGACTCGTTCATGATCAGTAATCAGCATGGACTAGTTGCATGGAAGGATAATAAATGCAGTACATTTCAAATATGAGGAGGGACAATAGGGAAGGTGGAGGTTACAGGGACAGGCACTGTTGTAGGAGTTACAAATTATTGAAGACACTGGATCACGAGACATGGAATATGTACAGTGTTGGAGGGGGAACACAGAACAGAAAGATCCCAGGCAGCTTTCCCACCCACTCATGGGAAGCCTGCTTTCCCCTCTGTTGTCCTGATGCTCACTAAGACGTCACAGGCATGGATTGATAACTGTGACACTCCTGATACTGTCTCAGAACAACAAAACTTTCAGTAGACGTGGTGATTGAGCCTGGGGTGTGTCTGTACACTGCTCCCCCTCCAGCACTGTTAGCTGATGTTTGGAGCCCTCTCGCTGCTCTGTGCACTGTGAGTGATCTTACCTCAGTGCAGGGTTTATTGAAGGCTCCAGATCTCCCTGCCCTTTGTCTCTCTGGCTGACAAACCATCTTCAATGTGGTGATGGATGGGACACCCAGCAGCTGGGAAATCTATTGAGTCAGGAACTTCCTGAGTACCTACAGGAGACAGAGAAATAGACGGAATGGGAAATTGGACTGATGCAGTGAGGGTTACACATGGAGAATAGTACTGTGTCCCACGAAGATCTGGAAAATCCCAGTCTCTATCCCTGGCCAGTGCAGAATTCTGTTGGCTCAGAATCTGGAGTAGCTGTAAGAGTGAGAGACACTGACAGAGGTAACAATGAGGTCCACACAGTGAGGGATACTACATGGAGAGAGACTGAGTGATGTCACCAGACTGCAGGAAGGTATCAGGAACAAACAATCATGAAGGAAAACAGGTTTAGCTTCATGATACACTGGTATCAGTGTTCAGGGATAAATAGCCTGTGAGCAGACAAAGTAATGGCCTAGTGATATTGTTGCCAGAGCATGTATCCCAAACCTCAGCTAATGTTCAGGAGAGGCAGGTTTGAACCACCTTATCTGAAATGGTGGAATTTGAAATAAATTATTTTAAAAATAGTAATTGACCATCTATAAATACCATTACTGATGTACAATAAATCCAAACACTTATCATTCAGAGAAGGACATCTGCCCACCTTCACGTGGTCTGCACGACATAGCCGCAGCAAAGTGTTTGCCTTCCAATTACCCTCTGAAATGGCCGAGCAAGCTACTGAGCTCAAGGGCAGCTAGGGCTGGGCAAGAAAGACTAGTCAGCCAGCGACACCCACATCCCATACCTGATTTAATAAATAATTCATTAGGATGGGGTCCCACTGGAACTGAGCTGGGACCAGAGTCCTGGCCAATCATGTCGGTAGGTTTGTGGACAGGTAAACCTAGAGGGTTCAGGTGAAAGGAGTTTTCCAAATCCAAACAGAAAAGATGACGCATGTGAACAGCGTGGGGATGTGACCGAAGACAAGCAGAAAGGTACAGGAAGGGACAAATTTTAACTAAAACTAAAATTTTAACTAAATATCAGTGAATCGATTTGTGACAGGAAATTGTGGGAAAGAGTAAATTATCTTTTTTTTGGAATGGACAAAGTCTCTGCAGCAAGGTAGACTGATTTGTGACAAAGAGATAAAAGAGATTTAGACACCAGGGAGACATGGTTACAGGACGAACAACAGTTGGAACATAAATATTCAATGGTTCACAACCTTGCGGAAACTCAGGAAAAATGGGTAACGCTAACAATAATGGATAACAAAGGTATTACAGAGAAAGCATTTGGCATCAGATCATGAAGTAGAGTCAGTCTCAATGTAAATTCTGGCTACTACTTGCCAAGGACACAAGCGGCAGAACAGTTTTTGGCCACTTAACAACATTTCATTGCTCGTCATTTGCATTAAAGAGGAACTCATTGGAATTTTTAATAAAGGCATTGTGATAATTTAGTGAAACTTGAGTATTCATATAATCTTGGCAATCATACTGGCAAGAGTGATGTTCGAAGAAGAGATTGTGGAATTTTTTTTCAGTGTTTCTTTGAATAACGCATTATGCAACTGGCTAGGGACGTCACTTTCTCAGTGCGACCGTTGTGTCATGAAACTTAGTGAGTAATGCCACCTGGGGAGATCCTCTTGGAAATTGTGGAAAGTGCAGTTTAAAGAAATACAAAGTTTTAAAGTGAATCACAGAAAGGACAAGCTTCATCTCGAAACAAAAACAGCCAATTACATGAGTTTGAGAGGAGACCTGACCAAGGTAAACAGGCTAAACAGACTGAAATATGTGTCTGTAAATGAACAGTGGAAAACATTTGAAGGAGCAGTGTAAAACACTCAACAAAAGGACGTTCCATTGAAATAGAAAATCCTCAGCAAGAAATTCCCACCCATCCCTCACTCAGGACAAAATGGATCATATCAGATTATGAGGCTTAGATGATTACCACAAAGTACTTAATATCCTGAAATGAGAAAGAGTTTAAGCAGTAAGTTTTAAAGGGATTGCAAAGGGTCTGCTAGCAGGGAGGAGGGCAATGGGAAGGGGAATCATTGTCAGGGTTTAATGACAAATAGGAACAGGGAGAGATGAAGATGCAGGAGGTGGTGAGAGAGTGGTCCATGCCTGAACAGTGTGACAAAGCCAGCTGCAGCTGGAGGAGTTTGCAAAGGTAGGGAGGGACAAATGCATTTTTATTTATTCATTCATGGGATGAGGGTGATTGGACCAGCATTCTTTGCCCCACTGCTAATTACCCAGAGGGTAGTTCAGCGTCAGCCATATTGCTGTGGGTCTGCGGTCACACGTCAGCCAGACAAGGTTGGAATGTCAGATGTCCTTCCCTAAATGAAGCTAAGTGAACCAGATGAGTTCTTCCTACTGATCAACGATGCTTTTATGGAGGCCGCACCAATGTCCTGTACAGCCACAACATGACATCCCAACTCCTACTCTCAATGCTTTGCCCTATGAAGGTAACCATCCCAAACACCTGCTTCATCAGCCTGTCTACCAGTTTTGCCACTCTCAAGGAACTGTCTACCTGCATCCCTAGGTCTCTGACTGACAACACTACCCAGGGCCCAAACATTAACTGTACAAGTCCCGCCCTGGTTTGTTTCACCAAAATGGAACACTTCACATTTATCTAATTAAACTCCATCTGCTATTCTTCAGCCCACTATCCCAGCAGTACTATTCATCCTGTTGTTTCATAGATAACCTTCTTCACTGTCCACTTTACCACCAATTTCAGTGTCACCCAAAAGACTTACTTACCAGGAAACCAATATTCTCATCCAAACCATTTATCCAAATGACAAACAACAGTGGACACACTACACCGCTGGTCACATCACTCCAGTCAGAAACACAACATGTCTCCCATCACCCTCTGTCTCCTATCATCAAGCCCAATTTTGTATCCAGTTTCCTCGCTCCGCCTGAATGCCGTATCCTTTTACAATGGTCTAGGCTTCTTACCCAGTTTACCACACGGAACGTAGAACTCAGAACTGTACAGTACAAAATCCTTCGGCCATGATGCCATGCCAACCTTTTATCCGACTGTAAGATCAAACTAACCTACATACCCTTCATTTTACTGCCATCCATGAGCCTATTCAAGAGTCTATTAAATGTCCCTCATGTATCTGACTCTCCTACCACCGCTGGCAGTGCATTCCAACCAGGCAACACTCTTTGTGTAAAGAAGCTTTCTCTGAAATTTCTCTTTACCTATCCACCAATCACCTTAAAATTATTTATGCCCACTAACAATAGCCATTTATGCCATGGTATAAAGAAGTCTCTCACTATTCACTCTATCTATGTCTCACATCATCTTGATCACCTCTACCAAGTCGCCCCTCACCCTTCTTCACTTCAATGACAAAATGCTTACCTCACTGAACCTTTCTTCATAAGACATGCTCTCCAGTACAGGCAGCATTCTGGTAAACCTCCAGTTTACCCTCCATAAAGCTTCCACTGCCTTCCTGTAATGAGGTGATCATAACTGAACACAATATTCCAAGTGGGGTCTAACCATGGCTCTATAGAGCTGTTGCATAACCTCACGGCTTGAAAATCCAATCCCCCAGCAATTGAAAGGCAACACAACATATTCCTTCTCAACAACCCTATCAGCTTGGATGGCAACTTTGAGGGATAGATGGATGTGGAACCCAAGATTGCTCTGTTCCACAACACTACCAAGTATTCTGCCTTTAACCCTGTATTCTGCATTCAAGTTAGACTTTCAAAAATGAATCATTTCACACTTTTCCAGATTAAACTCCATCTGCCACTTCTCAGTCCAGCTCCGCATTCTGTCAATATCCTGCTGCAACCTACAACAGACCTCCACACTATCCGCCACATCACCAACCTCCATGTCATTGGCAAAATTACTAACCCATTCTTCCACAACCACATTCAAGTAGTTTATAAAAAATAATTCCGCTCCTACATCTCGGGGTCTGAACTCAAACTCAGTATGTCTTGCATAACATGATAGGTCTCTGCTCACAAAACTCCTTTATAATGGCATTATTGGATATTTATTATTACACACAAGCATTTGATCTACACAAGACAATTTTGTTGATGGTTCCTTGATATGATGTTATAGAAAACCATCTCATGTACAATCCAGGAATCCATCCATTACAGCCCTGATACTCATTAGTTATCCAGTCGGGATGGAGACCACTGTCACACACAGTCACTGTACTGCCTTTGCTACAAGTACATTCAGTGTCCTGACTGTAATCACATTTACATTACCATCACTGGTTGGTGCATATAAAATAATTCCTGCTAATGATTGCTGCTGCTTGCTTATTCTCAGCTCCACTCAACTGGACTCCAACTTTTGATCGTCAGATCCACGTAATGTCTCATTAATGCATTAACCTCATCCTTTCTTCACAACTTGTTGACGTTTTGCCTAGTCTACCTCTTGCAACGAGATTGGGTGGGGATATCTGGTCGGCATGGATGGGTTGGACTGAAGGATCTGTTACCATGCTGTACATCTCATTGATTCAACCCCACAACACTTCAATATTCCCTTCCCAGCGATGGTGATTCTGCAGCTACATCTCCGGAATGACTTTTCCATCATATCTGTTCACTGTCATTCCATCTGCCTTATGGCGAATACAGAGAGACATTCCTCAGTAGTGGGGGGGTGGAACAGATGGGTAAATGTTACAGAGATAGGCTTACATGGGATCGAGGCTGTTAGAGTTAAATAGAGTTACATCTGGTCAAGAATGTCAGTGGGACAAACGGATTTGGAGTTTGAAGGAATTCACAGAGATCGTGGGAGCTGGATTAGATTCTGGAGATAGGGATGGATGCAGGGAGAGGCAGGCAGTCTGCAAGGCAGAGACAGTGGGTGTTTCAGGGAGAAGTGTATTGTATATACTATCAGAGATATGGAACGTTGTAGTGACGGAAGATATTTACAGTTATAAGGCGGCTTCCAGGTTCTGAAGGCTACACAGATAGGAAGGAAATGGAAGATGCCAGGTTACTGGGTTAGAGAAAGTTACACAAATGGGGAAGATTGCACAAACTGAAAGAGGTTCCTGTGGTCAGGAGGGTTGAGGGGTGGGGGGGAGTGGGAGGTTTAAATAGGTTAAGATCGAAGAATTGGAGAAGGATAAGGAGGCTACAGGTGGATGTATGGATTGGGTGAGCTGACGTTGAAAGTGAGTCTTATGGGAACTGTAGAGTCACAAAGATTGGGGTTTGTACTAAGATCGGGAAATCGTCAGGGATTCCAAGGGATTATCCAACAAGTGAAGATTAAAGGGGCTGCATAGATTGGGATGTTGTCAGGACTGGAAGAGGTTACACAGAAAGGGAGGGCTTTAAGGGCTGTAGATGTTTATGGAGATAGTGGCAGGGCTGAAGCAGTTTGCAGTGACATGAAAACTTTTAGGACAGTACTAAGATACACAGGCTTACGTTAGTGCAAAGATGGGAAGCTTAATAGGACTGGAGGATACAAACAGCAGTGGTGGCTGCAAATATTAACGGATTATAGAGAGAGTTCCAGGTTAGAGAGAGTGTGGGCTTCAGATTATGACAGCCATTGTACGAAGTGGAATAGCCTTGGAAAATGGCGAGTTTGCAACTATAGAAGGTGCTGAAGGAACTGGAAGCGGTAAAAAATGTAGGGATGTTTGTGGAAGCAGTTGGTGGTTAGAGATAGGGAGCATTGCAGAGACTGCAGGGGATCATACAGACAGGGGGATTTCTAAGAGCAGGGGCAAGTTACAGAAATAGACAAAGTACAGTGTCTGAAGAGGGTTCAGCAACCAAGAGGTTTCAAGGTGCAGGACAAAGTTACAAAGACTGGGACAGCTGTCGGGATTGGAGGAGCAAAGATAGGGAGGGCTTTCAACCCTGTAGGATATTATGTTACAGAGATGGGGAGAGTTTCACAACTAAAGTGAGTTAGAAAGATCAGAAGGATTTGAGGTTATTGCAGCAATTTTAACTGTATAGTTTCTCCAGAGCTATGGAGGGTTGTGGAGACTTGAACAGGTGACATAGAGAGGGAGGGTTTAAGAATAATGAGGACTTTTCAGACAAATGGAAGTATGTAGGGATGGAACGTGGTGAGTGTCACAGTGGCAATTACAGCAGCTCATGAATATAACAAATAACTTGTGTAGTGATAAGGGGAGCACATTAAAGGTATAAAGATTTGTAATGTCTGAAGGAGATTATATGCACAGCAAGGGGATTAGGGACGACTAGAGTTTACAGAGACTGAGTCTAGTTGAGAGAGGAAGAGTTTATTGGCATCATTAGGATCATAGAGACTAAATTCTATGACAGGGACGGTAGAACTGGATGGTATCCACAGCCATGGAGGATATTAACAGGTCGAGGAGGTTTCTAAGGTCAGGATTCCTTGGGAGATTACACATATAGTGAGATTCTCAGGTAGGAGCCTGACATAGTTACAAAGACAGGGAGGTATTTCAGGCCTGGAAGGGATTACACAGATCTGGACAGCTCAATGGACTGAATACATTTTCACAGATAAGGAAGGGTTGGATGAGCTGGCGAAGTTTACCCAGATAGGGACGGATGGAGAGGTTAAAGGCAAATGCATTGACATGGAGGCTGGTATTGGTAGGAGGAGCTTACAGGGATAGACAGGACTGTCAGGGTTTACAGGAATGAAGGAATTTAGTATCTACTGGAGAAGTTTAGGGATTAGGGTGTTAGGGGTTAGAGGACCTGACAGACAGAGAGCATTGTGTGGACTAGAGGAGATTCCAAAAAGAGGAAGGATTATCGGACTGGAGGATATTACAGAGATCACAAATACAGCATACGCCAGGATTAATGCCTGGAACCTCCTGTGATGTCTCAGTGAGGACCGTACAGTAGAGAGGAAAGCAGGACCCTCACAAGATGGTGGGATTGAAGCCTTGAATGTAGCTGTTCCTTGCCCAGCATTGTAACTAATACCTATATCTGTCAGCCATGTTTCTGTTATGCTGGAATATTCCAGTCCACAGAGCCAATCCATGCTCTGAGCTCATCTGCCTTACCAGTCAGGTCTCGTGCGTTGCCAGTCAGCCAACCTCCCCCCCACCCCAACCAAGGGATGCTGATTTCCCTCTGGTTCAACTCCAACCCGCGCCCCCCTTTGACAGGTCACCTCTACCACAGAAGAGATCCCAATGATCCAAGAACTGCCCGCGACATCTGCTTCTCAGCCACACATCCATCCGCCCTATCTTTCTACGTCTATCCTCACTGGCACATGGCACTGGGAGTAATCTGGAGATCACTACCCTTGAGGTCCTGCTTTTCAACTTTTTACCTAACGCCCGATACTCATTGCACAGGACCCCATCACCTTGTCTACCTCTGTCATGTGGACCGATGTGCACAATGACCTCTGGCTGTTCACCCTCCCCCTTCAGAATGTTCAGTAACCGCTCAGAGACATCCTTGTCCCTGGTACCCGGGAGGCAGCACACCATCCTGGGGCCTCTTCTGCAGCCACACAGTCTCCTGTCTGTTCCGCTCACAACTGAGTCTCCGATAATGAGACAGGAAGTGGCAAACAGAGACTGGCTTGAACTATCTGCAGTTACGGCTATGTGTGGAAAGTGGAATATGTTAAAGTGAAACAGTGAGGATCCATGGCCAGTATGTTAATAAAGTGGGAATGACAAAGACAGCAAGTCCAGTGAATACTGATCAAGAGATATTGTGAGTTTGATAAAGAACATAGAGTGCAATAAAGTCAGGTGAAGTCATTCACAAGTATAGAGAGGGCAAGGGGTCCTTAAAAAATAAGGGGCAAGCAATGGCCATGAAATATCCTTGGTAGACAGTATTGAGGAAAAGCTACAAGATATTTTGTGACTATAGTCAGAGGATTCCCAGCTAAAGACTGCATCCTGCTGGAAACCAAAGGGACAATCTGTGCATGGAGTCAAAGGAAGTAGGTGATGTCTTCAATGAATACTTCCCATCTGTGTTCACACAGGAGAAAGGATTGTAGCCGGGGATTTCTGTTGATATGGTGAGGTTCAAGAATATGTTAAGATCAATAAGGAGGAGGTATTAAATGTTTTCAAAGGCATAAAGGTGGAGAAATCCCCAGTGCCCATTGAAATGTATCCCAGGCTGTTATGGGAGATAAGGGAGGAGATTGCTGGGGCCCTTGTGGATATATTTAATACTTTGCTGGCCACAGGTGAAGTGCTGAATGAGTGGAGGATTGCTAATGTGGTTCCTTTGTTCAAGAAGGGCAGCAGGGGTAGGCCAAGTAATTACAGAGCAGATAGTCTGACAGCAGGGGGAGGAAATTTATTGGAAACAATTGTGAGGGACAGAATGAATCAATAATTGGAAAGGCAGGAAATAATTAGGGATAGTCAGCACGGATTTGGTAAAGGAAGATTCTGTCTAATAAATTCAGCTGAGTTTTCTTTGAAATCACGAATAAAAATATTGATGATGGCGGTGCAGATGAGGTGGATTCTTTGGAGTTCACTATGGCCTTTGACAAGGTCCCACATGGAAGGCTGGTCCAACAGACCAATGGGATCCAAGGCAAGTTGGTAAATTGGATCCACAATTGGTGGAGTGTTGGTTTTGTGTTTGAAATTCTTTCATCAGTGGGTATACCACAGGGATCTGTGCAGGAAGCATTGCTGTTTGTATGTACATGAATACCTTGGATGTGAAAGCAGAAGATGTCATTATCAGGTTTGCAGATGACATGAAAGGTGAGTGTGTTGCCCACAGTGAAGGGGATGGTTTTAGGCTACTATCTGAAGGTTGAGGCTGGGACAGAATTTCAAGAGAGTCATTTAAATAGACAAGGCAGGCAAGAGCACAGCAGGCAATGAGAGAAACTGATCAATTAAACAACTTTATTTCAACATAACAGGCCTAACAGGAAAGGCAGATGAACTTGGTGCATGGACGGGTACATGGAACTGAGACACCATAGATATTACAGAAATACAGCTGAGGGAGGGACAGCACTGACAGCCCTATGTTCCAGTTCACAGATTCTACAGGATGGAGAGAACAGGAGTGAGAGAGGAGGAGGATTGGAGTTTTTGATCAATGAAACATCACTGCAGTACTTAGAGAGGATATTCCTGGGGATCGCCCAGTGATGCTGTAATGGTGGAAATGAGAAATAAGAATTGGTCATCACTTTGGTATGACTGCACTACAGGCCCTTAATAGTCAGTGGGAAAATTGAGCAGCAAATATGTCGGGAGATCTCAGATATCTGTAAGAATGATAGCGTTGTAATGGTCGGGGATTTTAACTTTCCAAACTTAGACTAGGACTGCCAGAGTGTTCAGAGCTTGGATGGGAGGGATTTGTTAGGCATGTTCAACAAAACTGTCCCAGTCAGAATGTCAATGGTCGGACAGCAGGAAGGGGTATGACCTGACCTTCGTTTGGGAAACAATGGAGGGAAAGGGACTGAGGTGTTTGTGGGGAAACACATTGGCAAATTCACAACAATCGTATTAGTTTGAAAATAGCAATGGAAAACAACATGGATGGTTCACAAGTTATTGATCAAAACTGGCTCTGCCTGAATCCAGAAGGTACTAGTCAAGAGCAATTAACAATTGATTGTAGAGTCTATTTGCAAGTAAAGGGACGTCAGGCAGATGGGAAACTTTCAAACTTGAGATAAAATGAGAGTTCAGACCAGCATATTCCTGTTAGTGTGAAGGATAA
>NW_025213713.1:25774-35252 GCF_004010195.1 Chiloscyllium plagiosum | reverse complement strand
TCAGTGCTGAGGGAGTGGGCACTGTTGGAGGGTCAGCGCTGAGGGAGCGGGCACTGTCAGAGAGTCAGTGCTGAGGGACTGCCGCACTGTCGCAGGGTCAGTGCTGAGGGAGTGCCGCACTGTCGCAGCGTCAGTGCTGAGGGAGTGGGCACTGTTGGAGGGTCAGTGCTGAGGGAGCACTGCACTGTCGGATGGTCAGTGCTGAGGGAGCGGGCACTGTCGGAGGGTCAGTGTTGAGGGAGCGGGCACTGTCGGATGTTCAGTGCTGAGGGAGCGCCGCACTGTCGGAGGGTCAGTGCTGAGGGAGCGCCGCACTGTCGGAGGGTTAGTGCTGAGGGAGCGGGCACTGTCGGATGGTCAGTGTTGAGGGAGCGCCGCACTGTCGGAGGGTCAGTACTGAGGGAGCGCCGCACTGTCGGAGGGTCAGTGCTGAGGGAGCGCCGCACTGTCGGACGGTCAGTGCTGAGGGAGCGGGCACTGTCGGAGTGTCAGTGCTGAGGGAGCGCCGGACTGTCGGAGGGTCAGCGCTGAGGGAGTGGGCACTGTCGGAGGGTCAGCGCTGACGGAGCGCTGCAGTGTCGTAGGGTCAGTGCTGAGGGAGTGGGCACTGTCGGAGGGTCAGTGCTGAGGGAGTGGGCACTGTCGGAGGGTCAGAGCTGAGGGAGCGGGCACTGTCGGAGGGTCAGTGCTGAGGGAGCGGGCACTGTCGGAGGATCATTGCTGCGGGAGTGGGGACTGTCGGAGGGTCAGTGCTGAGGGAGTGGGCACTGTCGCTGGGTCAATGCTGAGGGAGTGGGCACTGTTGGAGGGTCAGTGCTGAGGAAACGCCGCACTGTCGGAGGGTCAGTGCTGAGGGAGCGCCGCACAGTCGGACGGTCATTACTGAGGGAGCGCCGCACTGTCGGAGGGTCAGTGCTGAGGGAGCGCCGCACTGTCGGAGGGTCAGTGCTGAGGGAGTGCCGCACTGTCGGAGGGTCAGTGCTGAGGGAGTGCCGCACTGTCGGAGGGTCATTATTGAGGGAGTGGGCACTGTTGGAGGGTCATTACTGAGGGAGTGGGCACTGTTGGAGGGTCAGTGCTGAGGGGAGGGAGTGGGCACTGTCGGAGGGTCAGTGCTGAGGGAGAGGGCACTGTGGGAGGGTCAGTGCTGAGGGAGTGGGCACTGTCGGAGTGTCAGCACTGAGGGAGTGGGCACTGTCGGAGGGTCAGCGCTGAGGGAGTGGGCACTGTCGGAGGGTCAGTGCTGAGGGAGCGGGCACTGTGGGAAGTGCCATCTTTCAGATGAGACATTAAACCACTGTTTCCCTGTCCTCACCATCATTCCTTCAAGGACCAACACTCAATTTACTCACTCTTTTCCTGTTTAAATATCTGCATAAACTCTTGCTATCCTCCTTTAAATGTGTAGCCAGCTTGCTCTCATTCTCTAATTTCTAATTTTGATAAACCTTTTACTCATCCTGTGCTGTCTTTACATCCTCCAACCATCTAACACCTTTCCCTTGCATCTAGCCATTGCACAATGCCATCCTGATAATCAGTGCGTCCCCTCCATCTTTCCTGAGCTTCCTATCTCTCGCCAATGTCACATTCCCCTCGATATTCAGGATCCAATCCTTGTCACCCTGTAGCCACATTCCCATAATACCTGCTTCAAGGGGCACTATCGCTTTGTGTAATGAACGCTGCCGCACTTTCAGATATTGAGCCCTTTGTTGCGTTTGTAAACATGTAGCCTTGGGGTATTCCTGAATTCGTTTTCTCTGTCCCTTCCGGCCATTCCCTGACCTTGAATTCCCATATTACCATGTTGTTCTCCTGCCTTGGCTTGCCACGTCCACTCCAGTTTTATCCCTCAGCTTCCCCAAGCCATAAACCATCCATGACAGACACAGTTGCCCTGGCTCCCACTGGCAGCCAGGAGCTCCCACATGCCGCAGCTACAGCGCATCACCTGTCCTCCCATCTTTAATTTCTTTCATTCTTTGATTTCCTTTTTTGATGTTATTAACCTTACCACGTGTCCCTGTATTACTTCAAACATTAGGAATGGAATAGAATTTAGCTGTTTAACTGATACCAAAGAATTCGCTTTCTCCCTTGCCATTAGGCAAGACCCAACTTCTAATCTTCAGCAGCCTTCCTCCAGGTTATCTTGTCGACAGCACTTTTGAAAGTTCTGATTTGGAGGAGCCGGTGTTGGACTGGGGTGGATAACGTTAAAAATCACACCACACCAGGTTATAGTCCAACAGGTTTAATTGGAGGCAACAGCTTTCAGATCGCCGCCACATTCATGCTGCCTTGCTGTGTTCCCCCAGCCTCCTGCCTGTCCCTCCTAAAAATCACACCACACCAGGTTATAGTCCAACAGGTTTAATTGGAGGCAACAGCTTTCAGAGCGCCGCCACATTCATGCCTGCCTTGCTGTGTTCCCCCAGCCTCCTGCCTGCCCTCCTGATGCTGCCTGCCTTGCTGTGTTCCCCCAGCCTCCTGCCTGTCCCTCCTGATGCTGCCTGCCTTGCTGTGTTCCCCCAGCCTCCTGCCTTGCTGCCAGACCTGCTGAGCTTTTCCAGCCATTTGTCACAAATTAACTATTTGAAACCAGACCAATTGGTTAACGCCCCTTAAAGGGTCACATAAACCAGAGCTCCAGCAGATGCTAATTGGTTTAGTGAAAAGGGATCACCTTGCCCATGTATATTGTCGATGTGAAACTGGTTAATTTGGAGTTAAGACTGGGGGGGAGGGTGTTGGATGGAGGGAATATTAAAAGTCACGGGCTGTGGGTGGATGAGACCGTTTTAACAAGAGAGGAGGTGGGGAAGCAGAATAAGTTTTTATCTCTACTGAGAGAGAGAGTCACTTTTGGAGCAGGACATGGCTCCCTCAGACAGGACCCTGGACTGTAGACCCTTCAAGGAGCGGCGTAGCTTGGGTGAAGATTTTATTATTAAAATCACCCTCTTTATGAAATGCATGTGTCGTTCCATTCTGTTTATAGTTGTTTCCAACCTCTTTTTTTTTAAATTATTAAATCGAGTTCTAAAACCTCTTCAATTCTGCTTCTCTTTCAGTCACTTCAGAATTTTGTTTAGGAATCAAACTGTTTATTAACAACATTTTTTTTATATATTGTTTTTTAAGCAATGAGGAGAAATGAAGTAATCAACATTCGTAATAAATATCCCAGCAAGCTACCGGTTAGTGAAAAGACTTTTTTTTTTAAAACTTCAAATGGTGAGGGGTGGGATTGGAGAGGAGGGGACGTGTATCAGGAGACTGTGCGTTGCACTATAATTTCCAGGATTTTGTTTGCATTGTTACATTTTAAAAAATATATATAGTTTAAATCACTTCCTTTTGCGAATATGCAGGCAAGTATATCCGATTAGGGTCTAACCCCCCTGTCCGTGACTGTCAGATTATCCATGTTAGAAAAAAAATTAAGTCATGTTCGTCTCGTTTTAGTTTGGTTAATGCAGATTACTCAAATGAGTACCTCTTTATTGCAACTGGTCTAAATCACTCTTCGTGTTTTTGTTTCACCCTAGACTACTAGAACTTGAAGGGATTAATTAAATGCCCTTTTATTCTTCAAAGCTCCAGGACTTTGAAGCTCATGTTTTGTTTTCTAGCCCCAACCTCCTTTTAAATTAAAAAAAATTGGGAACTGTCACCTGTTTGAAATGTTCCATATGGGGATGGGGGAGCAAATCCCTCTGACTTGAACCACTGGTTGAGTTTTGACTGAATCAGTAATAAATTTGGAACTGGTGACTGTAAATCAGTAATTGTTTTGAAATCCCATTTGGGTCATTAATGTCCCCCCCCTTTTTTTTTCTGAAGGGTAGGAAGTCTGCCATCCTTACCTGGTCTGGTCGACAGTAATGTGGTCAATCTGTAGCTGCCTTTGAGGTGAATCGCCCCATTCGAGTGATCAATGTTGGCTGGGACAGCACTTAACCTCCCTGGTACTCTAGACAAGGAGTTTTTGCGTTGTTTAAGTGCCTCTTGTAGAGGGTACACACTGCTGCTACTGAGCATTGGCACCACATCTGCTCCCTCAGCCACTGATTTGTGAGGGTGACTTTGCCCCTGGATGGTGTCGAGCTGCTTGAGTTTTATTGGGTCTGCCCCCATCCAGGGGCAAGTAGGGAGTATCCTCTCTCACTCCTGACTTGTAGATGGTGGGACAGGTTTTGGGGGGTGGGGAGGAGAGTCAGGAGGTGTTACTCGCTGCAGGATTCCCAGCCTCTGACCTGCTCTTGAAGCCACTGTTTATAAAGTGGGTTTGGTTCTGGTACCATCACTGGATGATGGTGATAGATGCCAATTTTCCTTGTCCCTTTGGCTAATGCTACACAAGGGGTGATGGGAGTATTGGACCCTGGAATCTAAATAGAATTGTCCTTCATTGACTCTTATGGCATGATCTGTGTGTGTGTGTCTCTCATCCTCAGGTGATTGTGGAGCGATACCCAAAGGAGAGATCCCTACCTCATTTAGACAAATCCAAGTACCTTGTACCTCTGGAACTCAGTCTATGTCAGTTCATGATGATTATCAGGTATGGGTGATCCTCGTATTAAACCTTCCACAACCATCCAATCCCACTGTAGATTATAGAGGCCATGGGGATGGCTTTGGAAGTGAACAGGGTGGTCTGCCTGGAGGGAAGGGGAATGGTGTAGGGATTCCTGTTATTGACTGCTTCTTCCCCCCCCCACCCCCATGGGAGAGGGAGCTGAGTTGCAGTGAGTGACTGATCACTGCGTGGAAAAATGTATCAAAGTGAGTCAGGCTGGAGTTAGTGCTAGAGATGTACAGCATGGAAACCAATCCTTTAGTGCAACTTGTCTGTGCCAACCAGGAATCCCAAATTAATCTGGTCCTGTTTGCCAGGATTTGATGGTAGCTAGGAAAAGGATGGATTTTATGCAGAAAATGGGGTTTGTGGGGGGGGGGGGGGGGGGGGGGGGGTGGATAATGTCAGCCTCCAAGGGTGAATGGGGACCATTTAGTCCTCCCATTGACTCTCCTGCTCCTCGGATGTTGCCTGACCGGCTGTACTTCTCCAGCACCAGACTTTTCCACTCCAACCTCCCATCATCTACAGTCCTTGCTCGCCCCTATTCGTGGCAAGTGGGATTTACTGGAACTGAAGCAGTGGAACTTTGCCCAGAGATGGAACTCCCCTTTGCTTGGAACCTGATCCCTCTCCTTCGCCATAAGTTTGATCACCTGAAGGACAGTCTGTCTGAAACCCTTCCTTTTCCCCCCACAAACTCTCTCGTCTCTAGTCTCGACAATCCCCCCATTGACTACCCCACTTCTGTAAGTCTGCCATCAATCTCTGTCAAGTATTAACCTGCTCTCGGTCTTGTCCCCCTCCTTGCACTCGCTGTCCAGTCAGGGAGTGCCTCTATTTTTAAATTCCTCCACCCCCACCTCCTTGACAGTTATTTCTCTAACCACCTCTGACCCCTTCCTTGATCTTTGTTCTGGAATTTTAACGGAGTCCTCTTCCACATTACAACGTTTTTTGTTCTGACCTTGGTAATTGTTCTGCCTTGTCTCCCTGAAACATTTCCATCACCCCCCTTTTTTTCCCTCGTGCAGCTCAGTAACCAGCTACGCCTGCCTTTTCATAAAGGATGTGGAACAATCCATTTTCAGTAGTGACACCAGCACCATCCCCCACCTTCTCCTGCACTACATCGATGACTGTATCGGGGCCACATCGTGCTTCCATGAGGGAGGCTAAATGGTTCATCACCTTCACCAAGACCTTCCACCCTGATCTCCAATTCACGTGGACTATTTCCCACACATCCCTCCCCTTCCTAGACCTCTGTCTACATCTCTGGCCATCAACATTGACATCTATTTCAAACCCACTGACTCCCACAGCTACCCCTTCACCAAGACCTTCCACCCTGATCTCCAATTCACGTGGACTATTTCCCACACATCCCTCCCCTTCCTAGACCTCTGTCTACATTTCTGGCCATCAACATTGACATCAATTTCAAATCCACTGACTCCCACAGCTATCTTGACTACACCTCCTCTCACCCCTCCACGTGATCCCTTATTCTAAATTCCTTCCCCCACATTCCTGACCAAGAGCTTATGCCCAAAACGTCGATTGTCCTGCTCCTCAGATGCTGCCTGACCTGCTGTGCTTTTCCAGCACCATGCTGACTCCCCAGTATCTGCAGTCCTCACTTTCTCCACCCTATAGAGCCTTGTAATACTGAGTTACTTGGACTATACTCCGTGTTAGCTCCTTGGCCAATGTAATGATGAATCGTTCACTTTTTTTTCCTCCATTCGGTCTCATCTGTTAAATCCAGCTTTCCTTTCTATTAGACCCAGTGACAGGGTGGCTCAGTGGTTAGTGCTGCTGCCCCAGGGACCCAGGATCAATTCCACACTCCGTTGACTAGTCTGTGTGGAGTTTGCACATTCTCCCCCTGTCTGCATGGGTTTCCTCCCACCAGTCCAAAGATGTGCGGGTTAGGGTGGGTTGGCTGTGCTAAATTGTCCCATAGTGCCCAGGGATGTGCAGGCTAGGTGGGTTAGCTGTGGGGAAATGCAGGCCTACAGGAGAATGGATAGTGTGCTCCTTGGGCTGAATGGCCTCAGCCCACACTGTAGGGGTCTGGTGAGGGAACAGCTGGCTTTTATTCCTTGTGATCTCCTCCAGCTGTTGCCCTTCTCCATCTTTTGGGAAGGAGTATTGATTGGGATCTCCTGGGGAAGAGCTGTCCATTTGCCAGCCTTGGTGAAATGCTACCCTTCAAGCTGAGAGGAGAGTTAATCTCTCTCGAACTGGAATGCTGGGCTCTGTATTGAGACATCATTGGCCAGTCTTGTCCAGGGGCTGCGAGCAGGCTACATGTCTGGCATTGAGCTGACCTTGAGCTCTAGAATGTGATGTGTCTGGACTTGAAGTGGTTCAAATGGCCTCTAGTCTGAAGCACTTTACCCTGCACCAGAATGATGTCTTGCACATAGTGGATCTCACTGGTCCACTCTCACTCTCTTGTTAGAGTGGACAAGTCTGCTACAATCTCCCACCCGCATTAGTAAACGTCCACCATAGTGTGCAGTCTCTGGTTAGCAAACACGTCACTCCCCACTTTTTTTTAAGCTGATAAACATTACACAGCTATTCAGGTGTAGAAAGTTGTATTTATTTACAAGTTTAAAATACACAAACAGACTGAAAAGGTTAGTGCAGAGTATTAATACTTTCTTGTTGAAACTTATTTCTTGCATTGCGTGTGGACATTTTGTACTTTCTGGGGTGTGTGGAGTTTTTGTAAAGCTCTAACACTAGATTGTAGCAACTTGCTTTTGAGGCTGTTTGATAGAGGGATTCAAATGGGTTAAAATTGTGTGCTGAGCCAAAACGAAATCTGTATTAATTTGTCAAGCTCCCACACAATTCTACAGGCCTCTCTATGATTTCTCACATTAAAGTATTCTGAATTTACCTTATTTTAACATCTTAGATAGTGACTTTGCCCCTCATTTTAAGATCCACTCTTCCTTTTTCACTTGACCTATTCAGATTAAACAGCGATCTCCCTCCCCAATTGAGTCAGCTCCATCCTCTTTAGATTCTCAATCTTTTTCCCCCCCTCTCTCTCTCTCTTAGGAGTCGAATGTCAGTCTCATCCAGCCAAGCCTTCTACATGATGGTGAACGACAGGAGTCTGGCAAGTATGTCTCTGACCATGGCTGAGATCTACGCCGAGTACATGGAAGAAGATGGCTTTCTCTACATGACATATGCCTCCCAGGAAATGTTTGGCTGCTCTCTGTGATGGCTACCCCTGACGACTTTGACCAGGAAACTGAATTAAACCAGACTGTTTTATTTTCCCTGCTCGCTCTTCCAGTCCTTGTGTGTGGTGTAGGGGAGATCACTTTATTCTAGCCCCGTCTTCCAAAAAAAGAGTGGAATCCTGCTGCCCTGTTTCAGGAGGAATGGGCGTGTTGAGTTGGATCTAGGTAGGGAGCACTGTGGGTTCTCTAACACAGCAGGTTTGATAATGATCTGAGGGAGTGTTACAAATCTGTTTTGACATCTGTCCGTGCTAGAGTTGCTCAGAAGACCGCATTGTATGTGTATTTTTGCACTCAATTTATCGAAGCTAGAGGGGATTCTGTTTTTAAGGTGAGGAAGTCGACTAGGAAAGGGCTCCTTTTCCTCCCCCACAGAGACCCTGGTTTTGGACAGGGATGTGCACCTTTTTTAGGCTAGTGAGGGTTAATACTGTCTAGCAGACAGACAGACATGTAGAAACAGTCAGGACGTCATTACTAATCCAAACTACTGCTTCTCTACCAGTAACACACTGCTGTTTTTGAGATTTGAACCAGAATTCAATTCTTAAAATCACTGGGAATAAGGTGGAAAGCTCCCTCTACCCTGTCCTCCAAGCACTCCCAGGACAAGGTTAGACAGAGTAAAACTCGCTATACTTGAGCTGGCTTTTCTTCCTCTCTTCCCAACCTATTAAACATTCCCAGGACAGAGGAGAGCATGGGGTTAGACACAGTAAAGCTCCTTCTACACTGGTATTCCCACATCAAAGTGCCAGTACAGAGAGTAAAGCTCCCTCTACACTTTCCTTCTCTTCTCCTCTCTCCTCTCCCCCGGACAAGGGCAGCATGGGGTTAGACAGAGTAAAGCTCCCTCTACACTGGTATTCCCACAAATTGGCAGTACAGGGCGACCTACAGTGTCAAGCTCCCTTTACACAGTCATCAAACACTTGAGAGGAGCAGCATAGGGTTAGATACAGAGTCAAACTCCCTCTACAATGCCGATGGGAGAAGCCGATGTCTCCTGCCTCTCTTCCCTCTCTCCTTGGAGCACCAGGGCGGGGGGTGGAAAATAAAGGCTCTCCAGGGCAGTGACCTGTTACGGCAGCAGTGAGACACCCAACAGTGAGGTGGGGAGGGGTGGGGAAAGAGAGAAACGGTCGGGAACGATGATCGGAAATGTAACGGATCTGGTGGTGTTCCAGAACTATTCCTCCAGGAAGGAAAAAGCCAGCTCATCCACAATCTCTCTTCGCCCACAACCGTCTCGCAGCTTTTTATTTGCTCTTTACAAAAATAAAACCATATTGGTGGTGGGCCCACGCTGCTGTAGTCACTAGGGCTTGGTGCGGGACTGCTGTAGGCCCGGGATCCAGGGTTCTGAGCTGTCCAAACCAACTGGCACAGGAGGCGGCATATCCTCACCGGAATACCCAAACACTGCGAATCAGAACCGGCTCACCGTTGGTATTTACTGGGTACCACCCGCCATCCCCTTCCCCACTCCACCGGCGCTCAGAACCAGGTCAGGCCCACCCACTCGCGGGGGAGGGGAGAGAGAGAGAGAGTGGTCAGTCAGGTAGGAAATGGGGGGGGAGAGAAAGGGGAAGGGAAAAGGGGGTAGGACAGGACGGTG
>NW_025213713.1:16677-23647 GCF_004010195.1 Chiloscyllium plagiosum | reverse complement strand
CAGGTTTGGGTGGATTGGCCGTGCTAAATTGTCCCATAGTGTCCAGGGATGTGCAGGTTAGGGTGGGTTAGCCATGCTAAGTTGTCCCATAGTGCCCAGGGATGTGCAGGTTAGGGTGGGTTAGCCATGCTAAGTTGTCCCATAGTGCCCAGGGATGTGCAGGTTAGGGTGGGTTAGCCATGCTAAGTTGTCCCATAGTGCCCAGGGATGTGCAGGTTAGGGTGGGTTAGCCATGCTAAGTTGTCCCATAGTGCCCAGGGATGTGCAGGTTAGGGCGGATTGGCCGTGCTAAATTGTCCCATAGTGCCCAGGGATGTGCAGGTTAGGGTGAATTGGCCGTGCTAAATTGTCCCATAGTGCCCAGGGATGTGCAGGTTAGGGTGGGTTCGCCGTGCTAAATTGTCCCATAGTGCCCAGGGATGTGCAGGTTAGGGTGGATTGGCCGTGGGAAATTGTCCCATAGTGTCCAGGGATGTGCAGATTAAGGTGGATTGGCCAAGGGAGATTGTCCCATAGTGTCCAGGGATGTGCAGGTTAGGGTGGATTGGCCAAGGGAGATTGTCCCATAGTGTTCAGGGATGTGCAGGTTAGGGTGGATTGGCCGTGGGAGATTGTCCCATAGTGTTCAGGGATGTGCAGGTTAGGGTGGATTGGTCTTGGGAGATTGTCCCATAGTGTGCAGGTTAGATGCATTAGTCAGGGGAAATGTAGAGTAATAGGGTAGGGGAATGGGTCTGGGTGGGTCACTCGCCCCAGTTCAGCAGCTGCCCACATGAAGATTTTCTCTACTCTGCACCTGCTCCCGGTGAACGGTACACACTCCTGCTACTGAACATCAATGGTGGAGGGACTGGGGAACGTGGTGCTAATTGAGCAGGGGGCTGCTTTGTGCCTCGTAGATAGTGGGAGGGCTTTGGGGGGGGGGGGGGGTGTGAGAAAGAGTTATGCACAGCAGCACCCCCAGCCTCCCATCCTGCTCTTGCAGCCGTGGTATTTCTGGCTAGTTTGGCCAGAATCTGCTCTTCATTTTATGGTTTTAACCATCTGACGTTAAACAAGAATCCAATAGTTCATTGAGGGAGCTTTTATTACGGTGGAAACACTGCTAGTCTGAACATTTTTATTTCTTTATAGCGAGTTTTGAGAAGACCCCTTTGCATCATGGTAGCCCACCAACTCACTAAAACAGCAGCTAATGAACTTGAAAGACCCTATTCAGACAACAAGCAAAACTAATATCTTTTACAAAATACCTTGCAAGAACTGTAACAAACACTACATTGGACAAACAGGCAGAAAACTAGACACCAGGATATATGAACATCAACTAGCCACAAAGAGACATGACCCTCTCTCACTAGTATCCTCACATACGGATGAGGACAGACACCACTTTGACTGGGACAACACATCCATCCGAGGACAAGCCAATCAAAGACACGCACGAGAATTCCTAGAATCATGGCATTCCAACCAGAACTCTATCAGCAAACACATCGAGTTAGACCCCATCTACCACCCCCTGAGAAAAGGAACCGGAAATGACATCACCACGGAAAACTGCGTCACCAACCCAAACATTTAAAATAGAAAGCAGGAATTATCAACAGTGCTTCGTCCGTAGGCCGACTGAAGATGTTACCTAGTAGGGTGACGAAACGTCTGGAAAATGAACCTTCCAGCTCAGCGAGCAAACTTACATCGTTTATTTTTCTGAAACGATCTTGTCCTTCTGAATGTCCGTACTGCTGGACTTTATATTTGCCTAATTCTTTTTTCCTCAGAATTTCTACTCAAGAATCTGTACCTAGGTACCTTGTACCTAAGGTGGCATCATGTAAAATTTTTACTGTACTCATGTGAATATGTGTGACAATAAAGTTGATTCAATCTCTAAAAGCAAAAGATTTACAAGGATATTGCCAGGTTTGGAGGGCTTGAGTTACAGGGAGAGGTTGAATAGGCTGGGGCTGTTTTCCCGGGAGTGTCGGAGGCTGAGGGGTGACCTTCTCGAGGTTTACAAAACCATGAGGGACACGGATAGGATAAATAGACAAAGTCTCTCTCTCAGGGTAGGTGAGTTCAAAACTAGAGGGTGTAGGTGAGAGGGGAAAGATTTAAAAGGGACCTTGAGGGGCAGCTTTTTCACGCAGAGGGTGGTGCGTGTATGGAATGAGCTGCCAGAGGAAGTGGTGGAGGCTGGTACAATGACAACATTTAAAGGGCCTGTGGATGGGTATATGAATAGGACGGGTTTAGAGGGATATGGGCCAAATGCTGGCAAATGGGACTGAATGAGGTTGGGATATCTGGTCGGCATGGACGAGTTGGGTCTGTTTCTGTGCTGTACATCCCTATGATTCTGGATTAGTGGTGCTGGAAGAGCACAGCAGGAACCTGAAGAAGGGCTTTTGCCCGAAACGTCGATTTTGCCTGTCCTCGGATGCTGCCTGAATTGCTGTGCTCTTCCAGCACCACTCATCCAGAATCTGGTTTCCAGCATCTGCAGTCATTGTTTTTACCCTGTACATCTCTACGAGTCTATCTACCACACTCCCCTCATCCACCCCGTTACCACCCGAATGAATTCAGTAAGATCGGTCAAAGGTGACGTCCCCTTTTGGAATCTGTTCCATTATCTTTCCTATCACTGATGCAGACTGCTCCCTGGTACCCCGGACTTGTTCAGACTCACTGTTAAAACTATGAGACAGTTTGATGAGTTATCCACTTCCCCAGTTCTGCTTTCTAATGAGTGTTATATTATACACACTGAATACAATCTCAGCAAGATCTGCCACAATTGCCTTCAGGCCCTCCATCTGGGCCAGGCACTGTTTGAGGGAGCAATACTTAGCGAATTAGAAATCGTACCTTTCACAGACTGCTCAGACTTCAAGGAGGCACGCTCGAGCCTTCCAGAACCTTCCGCCTGCACTTCTGAAAAACATTCAGATGATTAGATCCTGTGCCTTCCTCACGATTATAGAGGGCTCTAACATCACGAGGAGGACAGATGAGACTCACTTCCCTTGGTGGGAGAGTTCAAAACTAGGGGGCAATCAGGAAGGAGAGAGGGGAGAGATTTGAAAAGGACACGGGGGCAACTTTTTTTTTAAAACACACAGTGATTTGCGCATGGAGTGAACTTCCAGAGGAAGTGGCTGATGTGGATACAGTTACAGTGCATAAAAGACACTTGCATAAGTTCATAAGTCGGACAGATTTGGAGGGATATGGGCCAGGAGCAGGCAGGTGGGACTAGTTTAGATTAGATACTCTACAGCATGGAAACAGGCCCTTCGGCCCAACAAGTCTACACTGACCCTCCAAACAGCAACCCACCCAGACCCATTCCCCTACACCTAACACTATGGGCAATGTAACATGGCCAATTCACCCTGACCTGCACATCTTTGGACTGTGGGAGGAAACCCCACACAGACACGGGGAGAATGTGCAAACTCCACACAGACAGCTGCCTGAGGCTGGAATCGAACCTGGGACCCAGGCGCTGTGAGGCAGCGGTGCTAACCACTGAGCCACCGTGCTGATTATGGTCAGCACGGACTGGTTGGGTCGAAGGGTCTGTGCTCTCACACTGTGGGACTCGATTGCTCCCCTATGCGTCCAGTATGTAGCAGTTTGTCACACAGACGGGGATCGTTCGGCCCATCTGCCCGACACTGATGTCAGTGGTCCACACCATCCCTGCCCCAACTTCTCTCTCTATTCCTCTCCCCCGTGTTCATTCTGTCAACAATACTTGTCACCCTTTGTGGGGGTGAGTCCCACACACTTCCCCCCAATCTTCGGGAGACCATGTTTCCCCTGAATTCCCGAGTGGATTCATTAGTGACTATCCTACTTTATTGCGGGGGCGGGGGGGGGGGGGGGGGGGGGGAGGGGAAAAACAGGGGAGTTTTTGTTTTAAACCAATGGCTTCTGCACTTTCGCCAGGGACTCTGCACACCAGCCCCTTGTTATGTTCTTTTGAGAACAAGCTGCTTATCGTGACTGCGAGTGTGGCCCAGCTAAGATTTCACCTAAGTTTAACATCAGTTCTCTGCAGTCCTCTGCCAACGAACCCCGGGGTTTGGTCAATTTCTTGTTAGCATCTGTTGACATCTTCAGTGATTTGTTTTTGTAACTTTTTTGTTTGGTGTCTGTCCTCTGCCACATGAGAGACCATTCCAATTTCAGTTTGACAGTTTTATAAACCTGCAGGGGGTGGTGTTCCTGTGTACCTCCTGCACCCCTGTCCTTTGAGGTGGGAGAGGTTTACAGGTTTGGAAGCTACTGTTGATGCAGCCATGGTGCATTTATACAATTAATCAATCGATTAATTAATTAATTGGAACTCATACCTCTTCCAGACAGATCCAACTTTACCGAGTTTGTCTCCACTCTCCCCTGAGGGTCCGGTACTCCTGAAAAACACAGGTCAGGTTCGGGTAATTGGATCGTGTTCACACACCACACAGCTCCCACAGGGGTCAGCAACGTATAGAATTTATAACCCACCCACACCCATCCACCCACGGTCCAACTCCTTCCTTTCGTAGGATCCCGATAGGGTGGAAGCCAGCCATTCGGCCCGTCGAGTCCACGCTGACCTTCCAAAGGTGGCTTCCCAGAGCCACCTAAACCCCACCCCAGCCTATTCCTGCCAGCCTGCATTTCTCACAGCTAACCCGCCTGTATTGCACATCTCAGGACACTATGGGGCAATTTAGCATGGCCAATCCACCCTAACCTGCACATCCCTGGGCACTATGGGACAATTTCCCACGGCCAATCCACCCTACCCTGCACATCCCTGGGCAATATGGGACAATTTAGCATGGCCAATCCACCCTACCCTGCACATCCCTGGACACTATGGGACAATTTAGCACGGCCAATCCACCCTAACCTGCACATCTTTGGTGTAAATTAAAGTACCTGCATGAAACCCACGCAGACATTGAGGGGGGGGGGGAGAGAATGTGCCAACTCCACGCAGACAGTCGCCCAAGGGTGGGATCGAACCGGAGTCCCTGGTGTTGGGAGGCAGCAGTGCTAACCATTGAGCCCCCGTGCTGCTCCATCTATCTCCCCAGCATTTCGATCCAGCTTCCCCTTTAAGTGCATCCAGAGTATTCACGGCCGCCGGTCTGTGGGGGGGGGGGAGGACTCTGTATCATGGCGGAAGTGGGTACTGCGGATGCTGGAGATTAGAGACAAGATCAGAGCGGTGCTGGAAAAGCACAGCATCCAAGGAGGAGGTAAATCGACGTTCCGGTCAAAAGCCCTTCGTCAGGAATGAGGCTGGGAGTCTGGGGGGGGGGGGGGGGTGGAGAGATAAATGGGCTCCACAACGTGCCCATTCTCTGGGTACATAGGTCTGCCCTGAATGGATTTAGCCATTACCGTCTTCTATAGGTGAGCCCCTGGTTCTGATCTCCCAGCACCATCTTCTCTCTCTGCCGACTGTCCCTTTCATCGCCTTAAAGCCCTTGATCGGTCATCCCCGTCTTTAACAGAACAGAACCGCTGCCTGTTCAGTTTTCTTTCCTGATGGGTGCAATCTCTCAGCTCTGGCATCATTCCCTCCCTCCCCCCCCCAACCTCTCCTCCTCCACCTCCATTTGAATAAAACGGAGAGCAGCTCAGCGGTTTCAGAAGGCAGTTGGGGAATGGGCAATAAACCCTGGGCCCAGCCAGTGATGGCCACATCCTCCCGGGTTAATGTTGAAAATAAACGACTCAGCAAGTGTCGTCTTAACCAAGGTCTACTACAAGTTCAAAATCGCTTTACCACAAATGAATCTCAGTTTTGTTTCTGCTTTTGGGGTCTGACCAACGTGGGATGCTGTTTTGAGAGTCTGTGACCCCTGACCTCTCCGTTCCTCCCCCCCCCGACTCACTTTCCGAGCAGTGTCCAACCACTTTATCCTTCCCACCCAAAACACATCACCTCAAATTTATCCACCTTGAAATCCATCTGCAGTCTTCCAGTCTCTTCCCAGTGGCTCTCTCTTTCTTCCCTCGATCACCCCAATTTGTGTCACATGGGCACTTTGAAACGTGACTGCCAAATCCCAAATGTTTGCATTTTCCATCATCCTGTACAAATACAGGGCTCACTTCCTCTGTCTGCTATCCCTCCAGGGCTAACTTTTTCTTTTGTACGCTTTACAGTGCCTCTTTAAGAGTCACACAGCACAGAAACAGACCCTTCGACCCAACCTGTCGATGACGACCATAATCCCAAACTAATCCAGTCCCCCCTGCCTGCTCCTGACCCATCTCCCTCCAAACCCTTTCCTGTTCATATCCTTATCCAAAAGCCCTTTAAATGTTGTAACTGTACCCACAATCCCCCACTTCCTCAGGATCTTCATTCCACACACGAACCCCACTCTGTGTAAAAGACTTGCCCTGCATCACTTTTTAAAATCTTTCCCCTCTCGCCTTAAAACGTACCCCCCTAGTCCCTCATTATTTTATAAACTTCCATAAGGTCCCCTCTCAAGCTCCTATGCTCCAACGAAAACAGTCCCGGCCTATCCAGCCTCTCCTCGTAACCCAAACCCTCCGAACCCGGCAACATCCTGATAAATCTCTTCTCCAACTTAGCAATATCCTTCCTTTCCTTACAAACTACCTCTCAAAATGCACTGAGGCAAGGCAGCTGGACTAGGACTTTTCAAAAATCTAAATACATTACATCTAGCAAATTATCCTTATCGAGCTCTCCTCAGTAAGAAGATTGGTTAAATGTCATGTGTGCTTTTGGAATCTGTTCTGATTGTTTGTTATATTTTAGGCTCCTGGATGATTTGGATGCGAGCATAAGAGGTACAGTTAGTAAGTTTGCAGATGACACCAAAATTGGAGGTGTAGTGGACAGCGAAGAGGGTTACCTCAGATTACAACAGGATCTGGACCAGATGGGCCAATGGGCTGAGAAGTGGCAGATGGAGTT
>NW_025213713.1:14635-16272 GCF_004010195.1 Chiloscyllium plagiosum | reverse complement strand
TTTTCACACAGAGGGTGGTACGTGTATGGAATGAGCTGCCAGAGGAAGTGGTGGAGGCTGGTACAATTGCAACATTTAAGAGGCATCTGGATGGGTATATGAATAGGAAGGGTTTGGAGGGATATGGGCCGGGTGCTGGCAGGTGGGACTAGATTGGGTTGGGATATCTGGTCAGCATGGACGGGTTGGACCGAAGGGTCTGTTTCCGTGCTGTACATCTCTATGACTCTGTTGAGACCTTTGAATAAGGATTTCATCATTGTTCCTATGACTGATACCAACTGGTGCCCTGGATTTCTCCTTACCCGAGTGTTTTTAAACACATGGAGTACAGTTTCTGCCAGGCCTTCCCAAATTGCTTTTAATACATCTAAACGTAAGCCATTTGGACGAGCCATTTTTTGGTGACTTGGAAACTATACCTCTCTCAGTCTGCCAGGGGCTGTGGTGCTGCCTTCCAGAACCTTCCATCGACACGACATGGAAAATATTACAATTTTCTCAGAGGATTGGATTCGGGATCTGATCAAACCACGTGAACTTCTTAAAGAGTCCAGCACCTCTCCTTCTGTAATAGGGACACTTTTCAAGAAATCGCTCTTTGATTCTCTAGCAGGCGGGGGCAAGATTTAAAAAGGGACCGAAGGGGAAATTTCTTTCACACAGAGGGTGGTGCGCGTATGGAATGAGCTGTCAGAGGAAGCGGTGGAGGCTGGTACAATGACAACATTTAAAAGGCATCTAGTAGGGGACATGGACAGGAAGGGTTTAAGAGGGATATGGGCCAGGCGCTGGGAAAGGCAGAATGAGTTCAGTTTGGTAAGAGATTCGTACAGCACTGCCACAGACCCTTCGGCCTAACTTGTCCATGCCAACCAGACATCCTAAACTGAACCGGTCCTGTTTTCCAGCATTTGGCAATATCCCTCCAAACCCTTCCTATTCCTGGAGCGGTCCAAACACCCTGGAAATGTTGTAATGGTCATTTCCTCGGGCAGCTCAGTGCACACACGCAGCCGCCTCTGCGCACTCATCAGCCCCAGCCTGGATACAGCCCACAGCGAGCAGCCTTTAGACAGGGATTGCTTGGGCATAGGTGAATGACAATCGTGTGCATTCCCGTTTCTAACCCGGGAAATCCTCTTGCTGTCAGGAAAAGTCTTCCCCGTTGGAGGTGGGCTGAAATCAAGCCACGGGGACCGGGATAGATTTGGGACCACTCGAATGGGGGTGGGGGGAGCCACAGCAGAGGTCGGATCTATCGCTGCCAGCGCGTCCGTCCACCCGATGGGCCGGGCGATGGGAGCGGTGTCGGCGGAATAACTCAAGGAGGCTGGGGAAGCTGCCACAGTGCCCCTGCCGTCCCCTAATGACAGGCTCCAGCAGTCGGCAAGCCTTACCTCTCGTCCGAAAGTCCGTCATGAAGGAGCCCTGATCTGATCGCGCGGTGGAGCCCCAGAATGTACCTGAAAAATAACAGGCAGGGTTCAGACACGTACAGCTCAATCCCCCAGCCCTGAGAGATAACAGGCAGTGTTCACACACGGACAGCTCAATCCCCCAGCCCTGAGAGATAACAGGCAGTGTTCACACACGTACAGCTCAATCCCCCAGCCCTGAGAGATAACAGGCAGCGT
>NW_025213713.1:7712-11047 GCF_004010195.1 Chiloscyllium plagiosum | reverse complement strand
AGAGAGAGTGGGGTGAGAGTGAGAAAGCGGGGAGGGAGAGAGAGAAGAGGCAGATGGGGAAAGAGGGGTAAGAGGAGAGGGAAGAAGAGAAAGGAGGAAAGAGGGAAAGAGAGAGAGAGAGAGAGAAGGGGGTGAGCATCGTCAGAAAGGAGGGAAGAATTAAAACAGTTAATAAAACTGTAACAAATGTGCATGTTTAAGAAAATAAAATGGTGTTGACAGATGCAGCATCAATCTTTCATTAGTCCTCCCCCCTCCCTCACCACCCCACTCCGAGACCTTTCCCCCACCCCACCCCACCACGTGCGCAGTGGTCCTGAGGGCATGTGTTTGATATTACTGGAGGGGGGGCAGCCCCGGGAGAGACAAGGGGGCTGTGGATGGGCTGGGGAATGTGACTCTTTCAGGAAGGGTTGGAGAAATGGGAGCGGGTTGGGGTTGGGGGGGGGGGGGGCGTGTCAGCGGGGGAGTGGTGCAGAGGGGAGGGGAGGGTAGTGCCAGTGCCGCAGTCCGGTCAGACAGACACCCCACCCTCATGCCTGAGCTCACCATCCAACCCAAGGCTGAACATAACCACGAGGTGGCCACCTGCATTTCCATAGCACCTTGGACACAGCAGAGGTGACCGGTCCACTGGTGGGTCAACCCCCCCCCTCATCACCCCCCTCCATGGGCATGTGCTCCTGCTTGTGGTACTGAGCACAACGTGATGGGACCGTGCCTCTCTCTGGAGGGAGGGAGGGGGCAGCGAGATCGCAGCTTTGGAGCCCAATCCGCCCAACCCTCGCTTGCGATTCCCCACTGAATCGAGGAGGTGGCTGCAGGGGCGCGGGAGGGGTTGCTGTGGCCATTGCAGGGAGCAGGGAGCAGGGAGGCCTGTGACCACTCCCCCACGGCCAAGCCGAGACTCCCGATGCCAACCATCCCCCAGCAAACCCCTCTCTCCTCCCGTAGCGACACGAGGGGGACTCACAGGGACTGCTTCCCTTGGCGGCTCTCCTGGGGATGGTGTCGGCCTGGAGTCTGGGGGCCACAAACCCCCCCAGACCCACTGCAGGTAGCTGGCCAGCACGAGGACGCACAGAAAGGTGAAGTTCGTGGCCACCCCGATGATGGCTGAGGTCACGGGGAACCTGTACAAGATGTACCTGCAAGGGGAGGGAGGAAAGAGATATGAAGGAGGAGTGTGAGATACAGAGACAGGGGCTGAGAGAGAGGGAGGGAGGGAGGGGCAGCTGGGGGATAGGGACAGACACAGGCCGACGGAGAGATCGAATACTTGAAGTTTAGGGTGGGGAACTGAACATGCTCGACTTCAGTGTCCCAGACTCCACCCACCCACTGTCCAAAACAACCAGCATTAAAATAGCGCTGACCCTCCGACAGTGCGGCGCGCCCTCAGCACTGACCCTCCGACAGTGCGGAGCGCCCTCAGCGCGGACCCTCCGACAGTGCGGAGCGCCCTCAGCGCGGACCCTCCGACAGTGCGGCGCGCCCTCAGCGCTGACCCTCCGACAGTGCGGTGCTCCCTCAGCGCTGACCCTGCGACAGTGCGGCGCTCCCTTAGCACTGACCCTCCGACAGTGCGGTGCTCCCTCAGCACTGACCCTGCGACAGTGCGGCGCTCCCTCAGCACTGACCCTCCGACAGTGCGGCGCTCCCTCAGCGCTGACCCTCCGACAGTGCGGCACTCCCTCAGCACTGACCCTCCGACAGTGCGGTGCTCCCTCAGCACTGACCCTCCGACAGCGCGGTGCTGCCTTGGGACACACCCAGACCCACCCCTGCCCTGAGACACAGCAGCGCCCGTGCTTCCCACTGGATCCGACATGACTCAAGGAGAAGAATGTCACGTCTGTCTCAACCCTGCGCCTCACCCTCGCCAACTCTGACAATGACCCCAAAAACGGGGGAGCACTGAGTTGGGGCCGGGTGGGGGTGGGGCAACCGACTTTCAACCTGCAATTCCAGAACGTGGTGTCTGAGCGTCTATGTACGATGCCCCACTCGGCCGAATAGCTAGGGCAAACCAAGGCATTGCTGGATCGCACAGGCTGCGATAGCACTGCGCCGGGGTGGCAGGGAGGTGAGGTGGGGGTGGGAGTTTGTACCGGGAGGGGTCCTTACCGTATTCCCGTGAAGTGGGCGTGGATCTGCAGCTGCGCCTTGTAGATCTCGATGCGCGTGGTCTGGATCTCGATCACGGCCCCCATCGTCGGCGTGTACTGAGCAGAGAAACACAGGGAGCGGGGTCAGACCCAACCCCCCCACACCCAATGCGCCCCTGTCCTTCGGGCTGGTACTGCCCTCCTGCCCAAGGGGAGGGATCGCTGCTGCCCGTGCCCACTCACCCTTCGGCGAGCTGCTTCCTGCCCCCCACACGGGGTAGGGCGGGATGACCGAGGTCTCCGGTGGGGGTGGGGGGGGGGGTTGAGCTCCCAAAGGAAGGGGGCACAGTTTCACAGAAAAAGAAAAGGATTTGAGAACAGAATTTCTTCTCCCAGAGGAGAGTCTGGAATTCTCTATCCCAGGAGGAGAGAACGCAGAGTGTTTTAAGAGGGGAGGGAGAGCGAGCGGTTTTGGAGCTCTTGCTGAGGGACAACAGACTGCACCTTCCAAAAAGGCAAGAAGCTTGAGGGGCGGAATGGCCTGCTCCCCATTTGGACATTCAGCTCTGCTTCAGTAACGCCCCCTGAGGGAGGGAGGGAGGGAGTGAGGGATGAGGGGGAATGTGCCGTCCTCACTCGGGTCTGGCCTGCCCGTGACTCGGGACATGGCCCCTGCCCAGGCCGAGGTGAGGGTCACTCCAAACTGCTCCCTGCCCGTCCCCTGGCTCACCGAGTCCTCCTGGTAGTCCGAGTACATCTCGACCTCAACCACCTGCGCCTGCTCCACCAGGCCCGTGACAAAAAGGGGGGCGTAGACCAGCGTGTCCAGAGTCTGCAGCAGCCACGATTTGTAATGTAGCATCGCCTGACCAGAACAGCACACAACGCGGTTACACCGCGGTTACACAGCGTACCGCGCACCCCGCGGTTACACAGCGTATCACACGGCACACACCGCGGTTACACAGCGTATCACACGGCACACACCGCGGTTACACAGCGTATCACACGGCGCGGTTACACAGCGTATCACACGGCACACGGGGCGGTTACACAGCGTATCACACGGCACACGGGGCGGTTACACAGTGTACCACACAGCACACGCCGCGGTTACACAGTGTCCCACACGGCACACAGGGCGGTTACACAGTGTACCACACGGCACACGCCGCGGTTACACAGTGTCCCACACGGCACACGGGGCGGTTACACAGCGTATCACAC
>NW_025213713.1:2989-4899 GCF_004010195.1 Chiloscyllium plagiosum | reverse complement strand
GCACACGGGGCGGTTACACAGTGTACCACACGGCACACGGGGCGGTTACACAGTGTACCACACGGCACACGGGGCGGTTACACAGTGTACCACACGGCACACGGGGCGGTTACACAGTGTACCACACGGCACACGGGGCGGTTACACAGTGTACCACACGGCACACGGGGCGGTTACACAGTGTACCACACGGCACACGGGGCGGTTACACAGTGTACCACACGGCACACGGGGCGGTTACACAGTGTACCACACGGCACACGGGGCGGTTACACAGTGTACCACACGGCACACGGGGCGGTTACACAGTGTACCACACGGCACACGGGGCGGTTACACAGTGTACCACACGGCACACGGGGCGGTTACACAGTGTACCACACGGCACACGGGGCGGTTACACAGTGTACCACACGGCACACGGGGCGGTTACACAGTGTACCACACGGCACACGGGGCGGTTACACAGTGTACCACACGGCACACGGGGCGGTTACACAGTGTACCACACGGCACACGGGGCGGTTACACAGTGTACCACACGGCACACGGGGCGGTTACACAGTGTACCACACGGCACACGGGGCGGTTACACAGTGTACCACACAGCACACTCTCTCCCACACACACACACACACATTGCTTCATCTCTCATCGACACTCAAGAGTCAAGGCCAGAGAAGACCACCTGCCGCTGGTTGGGTGGTACATCGCCCAGCGTTTTAACATTGTCACTCTTTGACAGAAAGCCTTTGTTATTTGGCTGGTGCCATCTCTGACACATCTACAACTCAGAGCACCAGTGTTGTGAGAGAGAGCGAGAGAGATAAGGGCCATTAGTCCTGGCAGTAGCAGGTCACTCTGGGGTCTCTGTCCAACTGCCCCCTTCTTATATACCCATGACGACATCAATATTTCTTACAATAGGATTACTCCTGTGTTGTCAAAACCATCAGATTTAAATTGAATAGTTTTTTGGTATCTGAGTGCCTGGTTCAAGTTGATTGGCTAAATTCAGAAGCCTACTGACTTGGTCACACCCGCTGCTTGGCCTGTTAACTGTCCGGCCTTTCGATACTGATGTCTCAGTCTGTCTCTGGACTGGCAAACGTTTGAGCTGCTCACAGGTATCCATTTTAACCCTCAGCACCGAGAAAACACCAGCTCTTAAAGGGACCACGCAAAGTTTTTTCTTCTCTTCCCCCATTCTACAATTGTACAAATTTTACACACGCCCAATTCTAACTTCCAGCCTCCCGGTCTACAATTCCTCGACCCAACTTCGCCACCAATTTCGGTGTCACCCACTAACCATCCCTCCGACATTCACAGCCACACGACAACGAGGATCCCGGTTCCATTTCCCTCCCATAGCAGTCCCACATGGACCCAGGGATATCGCAACTGTCACCCACTGAAAGCAAGTCAAGACAGAAAGCTGTGGGCCCGGGGGGGCCTAGTCCAGGGGTTTGACTCGAGAATCCCTCGAGGGGGGAGTCTGTCGTCAGGGCGGTCAACCGGATTAGTATTAAACTGAGGACAACCCCACCCCCCCCACCCCACAACACTTAAAGTGGGCGTGAGGAATCTTGTGACCCCGCCCCCCCCCCCCCGAAGGAACAGCAGAAATTTCCCTGGTGTCCTGGGGTCAATGCTGGTTACCTGAAAGTTGAGTACTCCTGTGATACCTTTAGTAAGCTGAAATAGCGTAAAGCGAAGAAGCGTTAATTTATACAGGAAAGATTACGCCTCTTCTCACAAAAGCGAAAATCCTCTTCAGGTTTCTTTTGGTTAGCGAAAGCAGCTGTACAGGACATTGGTTAGGCCCACTGTTGGAATACTGCGTGCAAGATGTTGTGAAACTTGAAAGGGTTCAGAAAAGATTTACAAGGATGTTGCCAGGGTTGGAG
>NW_025213713.1:0-2834 GCF_004010195.1 Chiloscyllium plagiosum | reverse complement strand
CCGGGTGCTGGCAGGTGGGACTAGATTGGGTTGGGATATCTGGTCGGCATGGACGGGTTGGGCCGTTTCCCATGCTGTCCATCTCTCTGACTATGAGGTAGGAGCGTAGGTCTTCCGTGAAAGCCAAGTGGCGTAACTCGAACGTTCGCAAAGTGGGGGCTTTCCGTACATGTTCTTCAATCCACATTGGGGTTAAAAACCATACCCAGACTGTCTGCACCACCGTTGGTGGGAGCTGGAGGTTAAATCGGCCGGCTCTTTCCCAGAGAGAAATCGAGTGATCTCGGTCGGTGCCCCTCCCCCGCCCCCCCCGGCAGAAGGGACTCACCGATCTGGAAACGCTGGAGATCTCGTTCCCTTCCTTGGTGTAGCAGGTCATCCTCACCATAAACATTCCCAAGTTCTGGTTGATGGGAGACTCCGGCATCAGGAGCCGGAGGCAAATCCGGTAGGAGGTCCCGTACGTCATCACCTGGAGGGAGGAGAGGGGGGCGGCAGTGGGTCAGCGGGGAACTGGAAGCCTTCCCCTCTTTCCTGGTGCCCGCGCGAGGGCCCACTGACTGGCAGCCCCTCCTCTACGCAGACAGTTCAGAAGAGTCAAAGCGTTAAGGCGTACATGATGCTGAAGAGGATTGTCAAAGTCGACCTGGAGGGTTTGTGCTAACGGGGAGAGGCCGAACAGGCCGGGGCTGGTTTCCCTGGGGCCTCGGAGGCTGAGGGGGGGGGGGTGACCTTAGCGAGGTTTATAAAATCGTGAGGAGCGTGACACGACTGCACAAGACGTTGGCCCGGCCTCTAATTCTGGTCACCCGGCGGCAGGAAAGATGTTGCTCAAACCGGAAAGGACGCAGAAAAGATTCACAAGGACTTTGGAGGGTTTGAGATTTCAGGAGAGGCTGGGGCTGTTTTCCCTGGAGCGTCGGAGGCCGAGGGGGTGACCGTATAGAGGTTTATTAAATCGTGAGGGGGCATCGATAGTGAGTAGACAATGTCTTTTCTCTGGGGTGGGGGAGTCTAAAATGACCTGAAGTGACACAGAGTGGGAAAAAAAATCAGAGGTAGCACTTAAAAGGTATTAAAATACACACAATAATGCTGATAAAATGGGTAACTTTTTCCACACAGAGGGTGATGCGTGTATGGAACAAGCTGGTGGAGGCTGGTACAATTATAGCACTAAAATGGCATCTGGATGGGTATATGAATAGGAAGGGTTTAGAGGGATTTGGGCCAAGTGCTGGCAAATGGGACTAGATTAGGTTAGGATATCGGGTCGGCATGAACGAGTTGGTGGATGCCGGGATAGTGAGTAAACTTGAGGAGGTGGTGGACAGATTTGGAATGGGTCTCGAGGGGCTGAATGGCATGCTGCTGTTCCGCATTCTCAAGTCTTTACATTTCCCCCAGCTCAGCTCAGCTCAGCAGCACGATCCCAGTCAGGGACACGCCAGTCCCTAAACAAACATGCAAACTCTCATGACCTGCTCGGTCAAAACGCTTGAAGCTCCTGATTTTTATCCCACGTATAAAGTATCCCGCTGCAGCAGCCTGAATGAGGACTACAGAACTGACCAGAAGGCTTGGTACTGCGTAAGGAGACTGGATTAATTAATAGGGAGAAAGTGAGGACTGCAGATGCCGGAAATCAGAGTCAAACAATGTGGCGCTGGGAAAGTACAGCTTCAAGAGCTCGAAACGTCGCCTCTTCTGCTCAACTGTTCGACTCTGAGCATTTGAAATGTCATAGCATTAAAGACAGTTGTGTGGGAAAGAGGGACCAGCGCAGGTAGAAGGCCATTTTCCATGGCAGTACAGGCTAGATGGGCCGAAGGACCTCTTTGGTACCTCGCTTACTGGAGTTCCTTGCAGGGGGTAAGACGTGCTGTGGATGGAAGAGGGGCAGGCTGGAGGATGTGCTGAATTGCCCCACGGTGTCCCGGGGAGGTACGAGGTGAGATGGGGAATGCAGGGTTACACAGGGGATTGGGGCGGGGGAATGGGTCTGGGTGGGATGCTCTTCGGAGGGGTCAGTGCAGACCCGACGGGCCGAACGGCCTGCGCTGCGACCACCCCCCGGCCCTCAGGTGCCGGGTCAAGGAGCGAGACAGCCCCCTTCGGGGTCAACCGGTCCCGAGGGAGGGGCTGGGACGTGGGAGAGGTCGCAGAGGGTGGGAGAGAGCTGCGCTCCTCAGAGGACGATCCGGAAGGCGAAAGAATGGAAAACGGAGCGTCCACTTCCCCTCCCCTCCCCTCCCCCGCAGCCCTCACCTTTTCCTTTCCATTTCGGAGCAGGGAGATGTTCCCAACGGGATAGGAGCACAGCAGCCCCTGGGAGTCACAGTCCGTCCTGTGGGAGGAGAGAGGAGGTCAGCGGGTGTTTGTGTTCTTGACGGTTCACTCACGGGACGAGGGCATCGCTGGCCGGGCCCAGCATTTAGTGCCCATCCCGAATTGCCAGTGGGCGCCGCGGGTAAGAGCCAACCCCGTCGCTGTGGGTCTGGAGTCACATGTAGGCCCAGACCAGGTAAGGACAGCAGCTCAATCCCTGAAGGATATTAGTGAACAAGGTGGGATTTTCTGACAACGAATTCATGGTCATCATTAGACTCTCAATTCCAGATTTTTTTAATTTAGAAATTGAATTCAAATTGCACCGTCTGCTGTGACAGGACTCGAACCCAGGTCCCCAAAGCATCACCCGGCTGTCTGGGTTAACGGGCCGGGCCATGGTACCTCCCCGGGGCTTCACTGGACAAAGGGAGTGCTGGGAAAGGGGAGAAGGAAGGATCTGATGGGGTGAGGGGATGGATCTGACTGGGGACTGGGGTGTGAGG
>NW_025213712.1:31137-35251 GCF_004010195.1 Chiloscyllium plagiosum | reverse complement strand
TGAGCCATCGTCCAGTTAAGAAGAAAAATGCACTTTCTGGTCTTAGAAAGGAGAGGGTGGATGTTGTTCTCTTGTAGAAGATGCACCTTGATGACAAGGAACATTTGACATTACAGCAGGGCAGGTTTGATTGGCCTGATTTCTCGTTTTTTAATAGTAGGAGAAGGGAGAAGCCATACTGGATTGTAAGAATCTTCCAGTGAAATTACTAGATTATATTAGACACTCACAGGAGGATCATAATCCCCAAATCTTTGAATTATTGGAAAGAATACAGTATTTTGAATGGTTATTGCCTCCCGGCGCACCCTCTTAAAACCGTGGTAGATGCTTTTTCCAAATTAGGTTATCTTGCCTCGTGGCACATTAGAGTAGAAGATTTCAACTGTTTTATGGACCCCACAGTGGACACAATGCCCAAAGGTCCATCAATACCCTCGTCAGAATGTAAGCAATTAGTTGATTCTTGTGCAGAACTAGAGCTGGTGGATGTCTGGAGGTAGATCTTCCTCACACGTAGGGATTTTATTTTTTCTTTAACCCATAGAAATGCCAGACGAAAGTTTATCACTTTCACATCCCTGCAACAATCTTAGATTTGGTGGCATCCTGCAGAATTGGGAAAATTTCCATTTCTGAACAAGAAGCAGTATAACAGTTTTGAGACGCTGGCGAATGGATCCCTGTTTTCTTAAGGCGAGTTAGTTCATTGAGTGTTTCTGTAATGATTTCAGATCCTTCTTAACCATTAATTCAGATTCAACCAGTAACCCATCGATTCTATGGGAAACTGCTAACGCTCATGTCAAGGGAAGAATTATTCCTCAGGAAGAGACAGAAGGGGGAGCATCAATGCTTGCTTGAAACACGGCTGAAGTCAGCCGAGAGGGCATACTGTGATAGACCCTCAGTGGCTAGGCTGCAGAGGAACACAACGTGTCGGTCTACAGTGAATTCCACGCTCACACAGACAGCCAAGAAGGAACTTACTTTTGCAAAACAAATGCTATTTGAACATCGTGATAAGGAGCCAAGTATTGAGCCTACTTTGCCAGGAAGACGAGCGCCCCCTCAAGCCATTACCTCAATTTGGGAATGTACTAGACTCCTTCCCTCCGATTCCAAAAAGATTCATGCAGCCTGTCCGAGATTTTTCAACGAATTATTTCAGACTGAACATTTTGCGGATAGATGGATTAAGGTGGAGTCATTTTTCAAGAACCTGGGTTTTCCAGGAGTAACCCCTGAATAAATGCTGTGCCTTAATGCACCATTGTCAGCACGGGAGGGTGGGAAGCAGCTTCAGAATGTAAAGGTGCACGTTCCTGAGAGATTTCATAGTGAATTTTATAAATAATTTATAAACCTATTGTCAGGGCTGATGTTTAACATGTTCTGTCACTCATTCAGTCAGGAACCCCTCCCTGCATCCTTAAGAGAGGCTCATATCTCTCTGTTGCTTAAGAAAGGAAGACCATGGAGGATTGTGCTTCTTTCACGCCAATCTCACTTTTAAATGTTGGTTTCAAAATCCCGTCTGAAACCCGTGCATTCAGGTTGGAAACTTTGCTGCCTTCCGTTGCCAAAGATGACGAAACATTCTTTATAAAGGGCCGCAGATCTTCCTACAATGTTAAGAATTTACTCAATATGATCCAAGAGTGTTAACAACAATCTGTCCAGGGATTATTGATCTCTTTAGATGAGAGAAGGCATTTGACTGGGTTGAGTGGCCGGATCTCTTCTGTACATTTGAACGGTTTGGTCTACGCAAAGTTTTTATCAAGTGGGTGAGGGCCCTTTGCCGCGATCCTCTGGCTGCGGTTCTCACTAATGGTGTGCAAACCAGAAATATTAATGTTTCTCCAGGCAGCCGACAAGGTTGATACCTTTCACCATTATTGTTTACGTTGGGGATTGAGCCACTGGCGGAGGCCATCCGTAGGGATGCCAACACGTCTGCCACAGAAGTGGGATAGAAGTGAAGTAAGATTACATTATATGCAGATGAGGGTCTTATGTTTTTTGTCAATTCCCGGAAGTTTGGTAGTTCATGTGATGCAATGCATTAATTAGCTTGTTGCCTTTCCGGGCGATAAGATTAATGTTACAATGTTGGAGGCCATGCCGATGGGAGGTCTTAGGAAAATACCTGATACTGAGGGCAAATCCTGGTTTCCTTTTAAATGGTCACTGGGGTGGTTTCTCTATTTCAGTATATTCATTACATCTGTCTTTGATCATTTATTTAACGTGAACTGTGTCCATTTATTTGACAAAATTAAATACGACCTTCAAAGATGGGAGGTATTTCCAATATCCTGGCTAGGTCGGATAGCTGTTATGAAAATGACTGTCCTTCCTCATTTCCTACACTCCGTGCGAATGCTTTCTTTGATGTTTCCCAGACAGATGTTTCGGAGACATAACGACTGGTTTAGCTCTTTTATTTGGCACCATAAGCGATTCTTTATCAAGCTAACAAAATTGCAACTGCCCTACAGATTGTGGGGAGTAGATCTAGTGCCTAGGCTGGTGAGGAATCGGCGTCAATACAGCTAGACATTGAGCCCTCTTAGACAAAGTGATCCCTTTTTAGTCTGTTGTTCTGAGATAAAATGACAACATTTATGGAGTATTGTCAAAAATTAATGATGATCAGTACTGTTAAAACTTGAAGGACAATGTGTTAGATTGAGGGTAATACAGCCAAAACCATGTTTGTTACCCTTATAATTGGTATACCGGGTTGTCAACCTGGTTGACCTGGAATAAAGGATTCCAGTTTTAAACTGTGGGCAGCGAGGAGGGCGGGGGGGGGTACCTTGCTTGGGTGATTTAGAATTAGTAGAATCCCTACAGTGTGAAAACAGGTCCTTGGGCCCAAAAAGTCAACTTCGACCCTCTAAACACTCACCCAGACCCATTCCCCTACCATCCTATATTTATCCTGACTAATGTCTGAGCTTACAGATCCTGGAACACTATGAGCAATTTAGCAATGGCCAATTCATCTTTGTGAGTGTGGGAGGAAACCTTCGCAGACACAGTTGAGAATATACTAACTCCAAACCCAGTCAACTAACTCTGGAACCAAACCCGTGACCCTGGTTCGGTGGGTCAGCAGTGCAAACCATTGAGTCACCACGTGTTACTTGAGGGAGAAACAATGATATCATTTAATCAAATAACTCGTAAGTATGGACTACCTACTCGAGACTTCTTCTGTTTTGGTTTCCAGATTAGAGATTTGATTTTAAAAACACACATTTTTAACAGACTCTTACAGATCCGATACAGAGAAGCGGGTGCTTATTGCTCAGGATACACTCTTTGTCAGCACCCTTTATCATTTATTGGAGAGTGCCCTCTCAGACAAGACTGTGCAGCTTCGTGACGTCTGTGCGAGAGAGTTGGTAGTGGGGGGAGGGGGTGTTTGATCTCTTCTGAGACATTGGAGGATATTTGTGAAAATGCTCGAAGGATTTTGATCTGTAATAGGATGCATTCCATGCAGTTGAAAATTTTTCATAGGGTCTATCTGACACCAGATTTTCTCTCAAAATTCAGTGTGGGATTATCTTCAGCATGTCCTAAATGCAGAATGACTACAGGCACTCTTACTCATTTAATGTGGTCCTGCTGCAGGCTTTGTGTATATTGGATCATTGTGTTAGGTGTGGGAGAGTGAATTGGAGATGGACTCTGTTTCTCTTTTCCTGGGCCTGCCTAGAGTATCTTACGCAGATGCACATGGGGAAAAAAAAATCCTTATTTTCTGTGCTAGGAAAAAATATTCTGTTGTGTTGATGTCTGAAACTCTCCGGGCCTGCTGGGTCTTTGTAAGCTCATCATGGAGAATATCCCTTTGGACTTTCTCACCAGTATGAACATAGAACGTAGAATATAGAAGAATACAGCGCAGTACAGGCCCTTCGGCCCTCGATGTTGCGCCGATCCAAGCCCACCTAACCTACACTAGCCCACTATCCTCCATATGCCTATCCAATGCCCGCTTAAATGCCCATAATGAGGGAGAGTCCACCACTGCTACTGGCAGGGCATTCCATGAACTCACGACTCACTGAGTAAAGAACCTACCCCTAACATCTCT
>NW_025213712.1:26468-31086 GCF_004010195.1 Chiloscyllium plagiosum | reverse complement strand
CCTATATAATGTCACCCCTCAGCTTCCGATTCTCCAGCGAAAACAGCCCCAGCCCATGGGTAGGGGATTTCAATGTCCATCAACAAGTGTGGCTCTGCAGCAGCGTGACTGATCGAGCTGGTCGGATCCGAAAGGATATAAAAGCTAGACTGGGTCTGTGGCAGGTGGTGAAGGAACCATCTGGAGGAAAATATATACTTGACCACATCCTTACTATTTTTCCAATTGCAGAAGTATCTGCCCATGTCGATATTGGTAAGAATTACTACTGCATTCTCATTGCGGAGACAAAGTCACACCTTCACATTGAGAATAACCTCCATCATTTTGAGTGGCACTATCTGTGTGCTAAATAAGATAAAGTTAAAAATCACACAACACCAGGTGATAGTCCAACAGGTTTAATTGGAAGCACACTAGATTTCGGAGCGACTCTCCTTCATCAGGTGATTGTCAGGTAAACTGGTGTTGTGTGATTTTTAACTTTGTACACCCCAGTCCAACATCGGCATCTCCGAATCCTAAATAAGATAGACATCGAACAGATCTAGCAGCTCAGGTCTAGGTTTCCATAAGGTATTATGGGTCAGCAATAGCAGCAGAATTGTACTCCCGCACAAACTCATGGCCTGGCATATCTCCCTCGCAACGATTACCATCAAGACAGAGGATCATCCTTCGTTCAATGGAGTTTGCAGGAGGGCAGGAGCAGCACCAAGCACACTTGACATTGAGATGTCAGCCTGGTGATGCCAGCAAACCGGACTACGTGCGTGCCAAACAGCAGAAGCAATAAGTGATAGACAGAGCTAAGTGATCCACAAGCAATGGATCAAATCTAAGCTCTGCAGTCCTTCCACGTCTAATCGAATGACGCTGAGGACAATTAAACAATTCACTGGAGGAAGAGGTTCCACAAATATCCCCATCTTTAATGATGGAAAAGCCCAGCACTTCAGGGTAAAAGAGAAGGCGGATGCATTCGCAACAATCTTCAGTCAGAAATGCTGAGGAGATGTTCCATCTCGACCTCCTTCAGTGGTCCTCAACAATTCAGTTACCAGTCATCAACCAATTTGCTTCACTCCACGTGATATCCAGATTCAGTTGGAGATACTGAATACTCCAAAGGGTACACCAGCTGACAACATTCTGACAGTAGTACTGAAAACCAGTGCTCCAGAACTTGTCACTGCACTGGCCAAGCTGTTCCAATACCGTTACAACAACAACATTTAACCGATTACGTGGCAAATTACCCAAGTATCTCCTTTATATAAAAAGCAGATCAAATCCAATCCGGCCAATTACCACTCCATCAGTCTACTCTCGATCAGCAGTAGAGTAAAGGAAGTTGGCAATGCTTTCAAGTAGCACCTGCTCAGCAATAACCTGGTTAATGTCGCCCAGTGTGGGCTCCACCAGAGCCACTCAGCTTGTCACCTCATGACCTTGGTTCAAACATGGACAAAAGAGCTGAATTCCATAGGTGCGGTGAGAGTGACAGCCCTTTAAATCAAGTCTGTCTTAGACCAGGTGTGCTATCAAGGGGCCTTAACAAAACTGGGATCAATAGGTATCAGGGGCAAAGTCCCCGCTGGTTAAAATCATACCTGACACGTAGGAAGATGGTCATGGTTGATGAAGGTCAGTCAACTCAGCTCCAGGACATTTCTGTAGGAGTCCATCGGGCAGTGGCCTACGCCCAAACATCTTCAGGGTTGCTTCATCAATAACTTTCCATCTATTGCAATGTCAGAAGTGGGAATGTTCGCCAATGATTGCACAACGTTCAGCAACATCTGTGGTTCCTCAGATACTGAAGCAGTCCATGTCCAAATGCGACAAGATCTGGACAGTATCCAGGCTGACAAGTGGCAAGTAATATTCAGGCCACACAAATGCCAGACCGTGACTATCACCACTAAAATACAATCTAATTACTGCTCCTTAGCATTCAATAGTGTTACCATGACTGAATACCCCAGTATCAAAATCCTGGGGGGGTAATCATTGCTTAGAAACTCACTGGACTCGCCACATAAATACAGTAAGTACAAAAGCAGGTCGGAAGCTAGGAATACTGCAGCGAGTATTTCACATCCGGACTTCCAAGAGCCTGTCCATCATCTACAATGTCAGAAGTGTGATAGAGTACTCCCTATTTGCCTGGATGAGTGCAGCCCCAACAACAGACAAGAAGCTTGATACCATCCAGGACACAGCTGTCAGTTTGGGTGTCGTTTCATCCACAATGTTCCACCATCATCACTCAGCAGCAGCAGTGTTTTACTACCTACATGCTGCACTGAAATGATTCACCAAAGATCCTCAGACACCATCTTCCCAACTCACGACCACGTCTTTCCAGAAGGACAAGGGCAGCAGATGTATGGGAACACCACCATCTTCAAGTTCATCTCCAAGCCATTCACCATCCTGACTTGGAAGTATATCACCATTCCTTCATTGTCACTGAGTCAGAATCCAGGGATTCCCTCCCTAATGGCATTGTGGGTCAACCACAGCGGGTGGACTACAGCGGTACAACAAACAACTCACCATCACCATCTCAAGGGCAACTAGGGAGACATAATAAATGCTGGCCCAGCCCGTGAAACCCAGATTCACGAAATAAATAAATCGAAAAACAATGGTGTTTTTAACAGAGGAAGGTTGATGAGGTATCACAGGGATCAGTGCTCGGGCTCCAGCTGTTCACAATACCCATTAAACATTTGGTTGTGGGAATCAAATGCAATATATCCCAACCTGCTGACCGAGCTAAAGGATGTTGGATTGTGAGTGGATGAGGAGGTTGCAACAAAGCTTCAAGTTGACTAAGACAAATGGTGTGAGTGGGCAAATACGTTGCAGATGGAGAGCAATGTGGGTCGAGGTGTCGGTGTGCCCTTGGTGGGAACAATAGATTGGCAGCCTATTGTTTGAAAAGGGATTGTTTGAAACATGTTGAGTTACAAAGGGACGTATGCTCCTTTTTGTTGTTTCCTTCTGCGCAGCCCTCCGAGGTCCCTGCAGCGAGTGAGTTCTGAACCCAGAGGTCAATACGAGGAATGGCAATGGCACGCTGCCCAGTGTACATAGACCCATCAAGTGGGCAGCTGTATCATTGAAAAGGATCTGTATCTCTTTGTACACCAGTCACTGAAAGCAATATTGCAGGAACAGAAGGCAGTTCGGAAGATAAATGCTGTGTTGACCTTCATTTCACGGGAACTTGAGTCCAGGAGTAAGGGTGTCTTACTGTAGCTGTACAAGGCATTGGTGACACCCCATCTCGAACACTGCAGTATTGTGTGCAATTTTGGTCTCCTTACCAAATAAAGGATAAACCTGACATTGAGGAAGTGCAGTGAAGGATGACCAGATTGATCTCTGGGAATGGCAGGCTTGTTGTGGGAGCAGTGTTCGGTGCAACTGGGCCTGTATTCCATGGGTTTTTGGAAAATGAGTGGTGATCTTAGTGACATATGTAAAACCCTGACTTGGCGAGACAGGTTGTAAGCAGGGATGATAATTGCCCTGGCTGGGACGACTCAAAAATGGCGCCACAGTAGTAGGAAAAGACAGGCCAATCTGCATTGAGATGAGATTAAATGTCTGCACTCAGAGACTGGTAAACCTGGGGAATTTTCTCACATCTGGAAGCCAGGACACTGAATATAAATAAGCATTTACAGACATGTAATGATGGATGAGGGGAGAGCAGGAGTACAGTGTGGAAATAAATGAGCTAGCCATCGTGATATTGAATTGCGTTTGCGTCAGGTTTAGGTTCTCGTCGTTCTGACCCAGTTATGTTCACCCACAGTCATTGCTAAAACATAGAATCGTATTGATGGACCAAAGGGACTACTGCACTTCCTATTTTATAGCTTCCCAAGGTAACTCACATTAAATGATATATTCATTGTGAGGGGTAAGTGCATTGAGGAGATGTTTGAACATGAACTAGAATGGGGGAGGCTCAATGTGTTGTATGACCTTCTCCTTTCCCGGTGTTTCAGTGTAGTTTGCGGGAAAGTTGTCACAACCTCTCAGAGTTAGGAAGGATGTCTCTGCAGGGTCGACAGGACTGTGTCACCCATTCCCTTTTCCGATACCGAGGCTGGTGCCGGGTGTTCTGTCCGGTTTTATCCTTTTAGACCTTGAAACAGTTTGATACAATTGAGTGTCTTGCTTCGCCGATTCAGAGACCATTGAAGAGTTTATGACATGCCTGTGTGTCTGGAGTCACTGTTAGGCCAGACCAGGAAAGCAGGGGAGATTCACTTTCTGAACGTACATTGGGGAAGCAAATTGATGTTTACAATCGACATTGGCTTCAGGGTCTCTGTTACTGCCACCAGATTTTGCATCTTAATATTTTATTAATTATTTTTAACTTCCACTGGCTGCCTGAGCATTAGCCTGGTCTGGATTCGTAATCCAGTGACATTTCCACAACAGCACCATCTCCACATGGGGACCTATCGGAAACCACACTGAGCTGGTTATTTCTGTGCTGTTTGACAGCTCTGTCAAAAAGAACTCCCACCAATTTAACGGTCGTGGTGGGACTTAGAGGGTGGTAATTGGTCAGATTATAATTATTCTC
>NW_025213712.1:0-656 GCF_004010195.1 Chiloscyllium plagiosum | reverse complement strand
CTACCTCAGTCTGCCCTTTCCCTGCTCACTGCCCACTGCCTCAGTCTGCCTGCTCTCGCCTGTTTGCCCCTCCAGGCCGTCCCAATCTGCTGATGCCTCAGTCTGCCCTTTCCCTGCTCACTGCCCACTGCCTCAGTCTGCCTGCTCTCGCCTGTTTGCCCCTCCAGGCCGTCCCAATCTGCTGATGCCACCTTCTTTTGACATTACTGCCGAAAATAAGAAAAAGATGAAGATGAAAGAGGAAAGCAGAAAGGAGGATGTGACAGGCCTGGTGCTGAGTAGCAGCTGGACTCAGGAGCGAGAATGCTCCATCCTCTGCATCTGCTGCCATTCCTGGCTGGGTGTGGCAAGACAGCACAGAATGGAACTGCTGCATTGGTTGTAGGGTCTCTTAGCTCCATTTATCACTTGCTTCTTGTGCTGTTTAGCATAAAAGTAGTCTTTGCCTCTTGAATATTTACTGATGTTTGGATGGTATGAATGGTTTCCACTGTCAAGACTGATGCAGAGTATTTGTTGACCTCCTGTGCCATTTCCTCATTCCCCATTGCTATTTCTCCAGCTTCATTTTCTAAAGGGCCTATCTTCATCATGACCTCTACCTTTCTTTTTATGTATTTAAAAAAAGCTTGTATATCCGTCTTGGTGACACTTGC
>NW_025213711.1:30039-35235 GCF_004010195.1 Chiloscyllium plagiosum | reverse complement strand
GGGCGACTGTCTGTGTGGAGTTTGTACATTCTCCCTGTGTCTGAGTGGGTTTCCTTCGGGTGCTCTGGTTTCCTCCCACAATCCAAAGATGTGCAGGTCGGGTGAATTTGTCATGCTAAATTGCCTGTAGTGTTAGGTGCATTAGTCAGAGGGAAATGGGTCTGGATGGGTTACTCTTCACAGGGTCGGTGTGGACTAGTTGGGCTGAAGGGCCTGTTTCCACACTGTAGGGAATCTAATCTAAATTTGGAGGTGATGGTGTTGGACTGGGGTGTAAACAAAGTTTAAAAACCTCACAACACCAGGTTATAGTCCTTCATCAGGTGGTTGAGCAGCGCTCCGAAAGCTAGTGCTTCCAAATGTTCCTTTTGGACTATAACCTGGTGCTGTGTAATTTTTGAATTTATTTAAGACTGACGTAGACAGATTTTTAATAGACAGGCAAGTCAAGGGTTATCAAAGGGATGGGGGCTGAGAGGAAAATGCGTTTAAGACCACTTCCAGATCTAGTATGATATTACAAAATGGTAGAACAGTCTCAAAGGGCTGAGTGGCCTCATTCTTCTCTGAAGTCCTAAGTTCCTGAAGAAGGGCTTATGCCCGAAACGTCGATTCTCCTGCTCCTTGGATGCTGCCTGACCTGCTGCGCTTTTCCAGCAACCCATTTTTCAGCTCTGATCTCCAGTATCTGCAGTCCTCACTTTTTTCTTACAATCTTATACTCCACAATTGCCTGATGAAGGAGCAGCGCTCCGAAAGCTAGTGCTTCCAATTAAACCTGTTGGACTATAACCTGGTGTTGTGTGATTTTTAACTTTGTTCCTGACTGATACACCTTCCTGCTGCAACATTTCCACACCAGAGGTGGGGGGGCTTTCAGGTGAAAGCAGAAGACATTTCTTCAGTCAATGAGTTGTGGGGTCTTTGGAATTTTCTCCCTCACAAAGCTGTGCTTGCTCAGACGTTGAGTTTGAAACTGAAGTTGACAGATTTTTGAAACTTGGTCATTTAAGGAATTTGGGGGAAGTAGAGCTAAGATAGAACATCAATCATGATCTCATTGAATGATGGGGCAGGCTCCATGGGCTGAATGGCCTTTTCTTTCTCCTGTGCCTTACAACTTGAACAACTGAAGGCAGACCTGCTGTGGCAAAGTAATCCACCCTTTCCCCGTTTGTGGATTAGGATCGAGGTCTGTCCCAAGACACATTTCGATGCTGGGTCTTGGGAATGTGGAAGTTGTACTAAGCTACCTGTGAGTGATTTGGTTCCATCATTTATATTGTTCCCCTGTCACTGTTGAAAGACCCAACTGGCTTGAAGTTACCTCATTTCTCCGTTTTTGGAACAAGAGTCTAATATTTTCAATCTTCCAGTCTCTAGCACTACTTTTACATTCAAGGGAATTGGGGAGATTGTGGTTAAAGCCTCTTCCACCTCCAGTCATCTCAGTAACCTCCAGTACATTGCCTCTGGACTGGATGACATTTCTTACTCAGAGGGCTAGCCATCTTTCATTTTAGCTGAAAATGTGTTGCTGGAAAAGCGCAGCAGGTCAGGCAGCATCCAGGGAACAGAAGAATTGACGTTTCGGGCATAAGCCCTTCTTCAGGAAGAAGGGCTTATGCCCGAAACGTCGATTCTCCTGTTCCCTGGATGCTGCCTGACCTGCTGCGCTTTTCTAGCAACACATTTTCAGCTCTGATCTCCAGCATCTGCAGACCTCACTTTCTCCTCATCTTTCATTTTAGCCTGCTGTGCAGCATCCTCATCATCAAGCACATCTTCCCATCCCCTGTCAGTATCCTGAAGAGTCTGTTGCCCTGTAAACCGCAGGCCATTCCTCCATCGCTCCCAGCATCTCACCCCCCCCCCCCCCCTCCAGTGGCACCTTCCCATGCTGTGTCTGGACCCAAGCTACTTCAGTATTTGAGGAGTCGTGAATGGTGCTGAAACGTTGTACAGCCGTCAGCAAATATCCCACCTTAAATTACAGAATCGCAACAGTGTGGAAGCAGGCCATTCGGCCCATCAAATCCACACCAACCCTCTGAAGAGCATCCCGTCCAGACCCATCCCCATACCCTATCCCTGTAACCCTTTATGGCTAACTCACCTAGGCTGCACATCCCTGGACATGATGAGCAAACAGCTTGGCCAATCCATCTAACCTACACATCTTTGTGACTGTAGAAGGAAACCGGAGTATCCGGAGGAAGCCTACGCAGACACTGGGAGAATGTGCAAACTGCATACAGGCTGGAATCGAACCTGGGTCCCTGGCGCTGTGAGGCAGCAGTGCTAACCACTGAGCCACTGTGCCGCCCATAACCGTGTGCTGGAGGGAAGATCATTAACGAATCAACTGAAGATTGTTCGGCCTACCCTGAGGAACCCCTGCAGAGATATCTTGGAGCTGAGATGACTGACCTCCAACAACCACAATCATCTCCCTATGTGCCAGGTATGACACCACCAGTGGAGAGTTTGCCCCCGATACCCATTGATTCCGGTTTTGTTAGGACTCTTTGATGGGCACACTTGGTCAAATACAACGTTAACATCTAGGGAAGTCACTCTCAGCATGCCTCTGGACTACCACTGATTCATCTGTATGTAGATCAAGGTCGTAATGAGGTCAGGAGCTGAGCGACAAACCCAACTGAGCATCACTGAACTGGTTATTGCTGAGCAGGTACCTCTTGACACCACTGTTATTGACATCTTCCACCATTTTACTGGCGAACAAAAATGGACTGACTTGCTAATAGTTGGATTTGCCCTGCCTTTTGAGCTCAGGACATACCTGAACAATTTTTCACATTGTCAGATTGATGCCAGTGTCGTAGCTGTGCTGGAACAGCTTGGCTAAGGGTATGATTAGTTTTGGAACGTGAGTCTTCAGTATTGTTGCCGGAATGTTGTCAGGGCCCATAGCCTTTGCAGTGTTCAGTGCCTCCAGCTGTTTCTTAACATTGCGTGGAGTGAACTGAATTGGCCGAAAGATTGGCAGGACCTCAGGAAGAAGCCAAGATTAATCATCGACACAGTGCTTCTGGCTGAAGATGAGTGAAAATGCGACAGTGTTGTCATTTGGGCGGATGTGTGGGGCTGCCCCATCATTGTGGTTGGGGATAGTTGTCGAACCTGCTCCCTTTTTGTTCTTACTTTAATAGCACGCCATCATTCACTGGATCTGATAGAGCTGCAGAGTTAGAGCTGACCCATTCACTCTGCCATTCAGGCTTAGCTCTGCCTATCGCTTGCAGCTTATGCTGTCTGGCACAAAAGTGATCCCATGTTGTAGCTTCCCCAGATTGACACCTCATTTTCAGGAATGCCCGGCATGCCTTCCTGCAGTGGTTAATGGACCAGGGTGGATTTCTTGGCTCGCTGAGTGAGCGATATGTCAGACTACGAGGTTACAGGTTGTATTTGAACACAATTGTGCTGCTGCTGATGGCCCACGGTGTCTCATGGATGCCCAGTTTTGAGTTGAATTCTCTCCCATGCCAGACTCAAAATGGAGGGTAGCTTCCATGTGAAGGCAGGACTTTGTCTACACAATAGCTTTGCAGTGGTTACTCCTGCCAATACCACTTTGAACAGACACGGCTGAAACAGGTGAGGACAAAGTCAATTTTTTTTTTATTCTTACAGTTTCCCTCCGCACCTGCTGCACGCCCGGTCCAGGAACCGAGAGCTTTAGTCAGCTCGGTCAATACCGAATGTTTTATCTCCCACCTACAGTCCACTCTGTGCCCCTGCCATCCTCAGTGCTTCCTCCAAGCTGGATTCATTGTGGAGGAGTGAATCATCTGCCCGTGGGGTGAGGGTTTGGCAGATGGTAACGGGCAGGTCTTTACCTTGCCTGTCTGACCTGAAACTTCATGCGTGTCCTGAGTCACCCAGGGCAATGCCCACATCCATCCCACCACTCCGGGCCTCCCCCAATGCATACCATTGTATTCCACCTGCCTCTGGACATACCAAGGGATGTGTCTGGCGGTGTCTGGAACATTGTCATATTCATGGAATCATACCTTACAGACAATATCAAACTGTTGCTTGGCTGGTCTGTGAGACAGCCCTCCCAAATTTTGGCACTATCCCCCAGATGTGAGTAAGGAGGACTTTGCAGGTTTGGCAGGGCTGGGTTTGCTATTCTTTTATCTAGAGTTTAGGTTAATGGTGGACGATACATCCGGGAAGACTATGTACAACTGAGAGGCTTGTTGGGCCATTTCAGAGGACAAATGACAAAGATCATTCCAGCACAAGAACAGGGCCTTTGGCCTTCCAAGCCTGTGCTGATCCAGATCCTCTATCTAAACCTGTCACCTATTTTCTAAGGGTCTGTATCCCTCTGCTCCCTGCCCATTCATGTATCTGTCTAGATCTATCTTAAATGATGCCCACCTCTACCTCCGATGGCAATGCATTTAAGGCACCCACCACCCTCTGCGCGAAGAATTTTCCACATATATCTCCCCAGTCAAACAACAATTTGATTGTGAACATTAAAATATCAGCCCTGCAGTTCCTTTCATTCCGATACTGTGATTGGGCAGTTAAATGTCAACCATGTTGTTGTGGGTCTGGAGTCACATGTAGGTCAGACGAGGTAAGTATGGCAGATTTCCTTCCCTGAACCAGACAGAGTTTACAACAAACATCAGAGACTGCACAATCACCATTGCACTTGATTTTTAATTCCAGGTGTTTTTTGGGATTCAAATTTTGCCACTTCCTTGGTAAAATTCAAACTGATGTTCTCTTAACATTCACCTGGGACACTGACTTACTAGTCCAGTGACGTTTCCACAACTCTACAGCATCTCATTATTACTGAGCCTCACAGTCACACTCAGTAACTCCCTCACACTCACACTCAGTAACTCCCTCACACTCACACTCAGTAACACCATCACACTCACACTCTTTAACACCCACACAGTCACACTCAGTAACTGCCTCACAGTCACACTCAGTAACTCCCTCACACTCACACTCAGTAACACCATCACACTCACACTCTTTAACACCCACACAGTCACAATCAGTAACTGCCTCACAGTCACACTCAGTAACTCCCTCACACTCACACTCAGTAACTCCGTCACACTCAGTAACACCCTCACACTCACACTCAGTAACACCACCACACTCACACTCTTTAACACCCACACAGTCACA
>NW_025213711.1:17598-29945 GCF_004010195.1 Chiloscyllium plagiosum | reverse complement strand
CACTAACACCCTCACAGTCATACACAGTAACACCCTCACACTTACACTCAGTAACACACACACACTCACACTCTTTAACACCCTCACAGTCACATTCAGGAACTCCATCAGACTCTCACTCAGTAATTCACTTATAGTCACACTCAATATCTCCATCAGACTCACACTCAGTTACACCCTCACAGTCACACTCAGTTACTTCATCAGACTCACACTCAGTAACTCCCTCACAGTCACACTCAACACCCTCATGGCACACTCAGTACCTCCCTCACACTCATACTCAGTAACGCCCTCACACTCACATTCAATAACATTCTCACACTCAGTAACTACCTCATACTCACACTCAGTAACTACCTCACATTCACTCAATAGCTCCCTCACTGTGGGAGTGTAACTGAGTGTAAGTGTGAGTCTGATAGAGTAACTGAGTGTGACTGTGAGGGTGTTACTCAGTGAGAGTCTGATGGAGTTACTCAGTGTTACTGAGGGTGTTACTGAGTGTGAGTGTGAGGGAGTTATTGAGTGTGACTGTGAGGGAATTACTGAGTGTGACTGTGAGGGTGTTACTGAGTGTGACTGTGAGGGAGTTACTGAATGTGACAGTAAGGGAATTACTGAGTGTGACTATGAGGGAGTTATTGAGTGTGAGTGTGAGAGCGTTACTGAGTATGACTATGAGGGAGTTACTGAATGTGACTGTGAGGGAGTTATTGAGTGTGAGTGTGAGGGCATTACTGAGTGTGACTGTGAGGGCGTTACTGAGTGTGACAGTGAGGGAGTTACTGAGTGTGACAGTGAGGGTGTTACTGAGTGTGAGTGTGAGGGTGTTACTGAGTGTGACGGAGTTACTGAGTGTGAGTGTGAGGGAGGTACTGAGTGACTGTGAGGGAGTTACTGAGTGTGAGTGTGTGTCTGAGTGTGACTGTCGGGGCGTTACTGAGTGTGACTGTGAGGGAATTACTGAGTGTGCGTATGAGGGATGTACTGAGTGTGAGTGTGAGGGAGTTTTTGAGTGTGACTGTGAAAGTGTTACTGAGTGTGTGTGTAGGTGCTACTGATTGTGAGTCTAATGGAGTTACTGAGTGTGAGTCTGATGGAGTTACTGAGTGTGACTGTGAGAGTGTTACTGAGTGAAAGTGTGAGTGTATGGGTGATACTGAGTGTGAGTCTGATGGAGTTTCTGAGTGTGAGTCTGATGGAGTTTCTGAGTGTGAGTCTGGAGTTTCTGAGTGTGAGTGTGAGAGTGTTACTGAGTGTGACAGTGAAAGTGTTACTGAGTGTGACTGTGATTGAGTTACTAAGTGTACTGTGAGGGTGTTACTGAGTGTGACTGTGAGGGTGTTACTGAGTGTGACTGTGAGGGTGTTACTGAGTGTGACTGTGAGGGTGTTACTGAGTGTGACTGTGAGGGAGTTAATGAGTGTGAAGGAGTTACTGAGTGTGACTGTGAGGGAGTTACTGAGTGTGACTGTGAGAGTGTCACTGAGTGTGACTGTGAGGGCGTTACTGAGGGTGACTGTGAGAGCGTTACTGAGTGTGACTGTGAGGGCGTTACTGAGTGTGAATGTGAGGGAGTTACTGAGTGTGACTGTGAGGAAGTTACTGAGTGTGACTGTGAGGGAGTTACTGAGTGTGACTGTGAGGAAGTTACTGAGTGTGACTGTGAGAGTGTTACTGAGTGTGACTGTGAGGGAGTTACTGAGTGAGTGTGAGGGAGTTACTGAGTGTGACTGTGAGGGAGTTGCTGAGTGTGAGGGAGTTGCTGAGTGTGAGGGAGTTACTGAGTGTGAAGGAGTTACTGAGTGTGACTGTGAGAATGTTATTGAGTGTGACTGTGAATGAGTTACTGAGTGTGAGTGTGAGGGAGTTACTGAGTGTGACTGTGAGGGAGTTAATGAGTGTGAGGGAGTTACTGAGTGTGACTGTGAGGGAGTTACTGAGTGTGAGTGTGAAGGAGTTACTGAGTGTGACTGTGGCTCTCACTTTGTGATCAGGTGAATAAGTATGTTTTTGTACTGGGGGCCTGCAGTGGAAATCTCTGGCCCTTCGGTCGTTAAATTCCTTCCCAAACCTGGTTGGTGCCAGTTTAAGGACGATAATTTGATTGCAAATGTTAAAATATCAGCCCTGCAAATCCTTTCGTTCGGGTACTGTCATTGGTGAGGTTTCTGCAGCAAATTAGCCAAATGACAGATCCTGCAGCTCTAGCCCCTTATTTAACTGGGTGCCTCTGCTATCAGCCACTGGCAACCTGAGCATTCTAGCTGATTTATGACGACTCTGGTTAGGTCAGACTGTTTAATGAAATCTGTGACAATGCATTAATGAGGCTGTATGTTTCTGGCCTGAGTTTGGCTTCTCCCCCATCCCTCCCCCACTGCACCACACATCCTTCAGTCCCACACACATCAAACTTCCCGTCCATCAGCAGATTAAAAAGCTCAGTAATTTAATAGCAGTTACTGATTGGCTGCGGTCTAAAGACTGAAGTTAATAATGAAACTATGAATCTATCAGACATTCCGTCTGGGAAAGTTCGGGAGAAACCCAACCACTTTGACAATCAATCCCAAAGTTCACATTAAAGGTGCTGACAGGAGTTGGAGCCAGTATCCACTTTCATCTTGTGACAGGCCTGAAGCTAACCCCTTTGTCTTAACCTTTGGGTTTTTGTCCTACAATTTAAAGTGTGTTGCAGCCGCTAATGGAACTCAATGAACAAGATCAAGTGCTCACACGGGATATAAACTCAGTGGAATAATTATTTCTTACTTCATTGTTTTTCACTTTTTTTTTAAACAATCTCAATCACATTGACACACCCCAATTAACTCACTCCCAGTCCCAGCTTTACTGATGTACCCCCTTCAGTTCCCTGTACTGTTTGAGCAGTACTCAAAATGTGACCGCACGTCGACATAAAGTAGCAGCAGGAGTAGACTATTTACCCCATCGAACATGCTCGGCCAGTTGGTAACACCATGGCTAATCTGGTCTACATTTTGATGAAGAATCTGTCTGATTCAGCTCTCGGATATATTGCACACTTTGCCTCCACTGGTCTATGGGGAAGAAAGTTCCACAAGTCAATGACCCTCTGAGAGAACAATAAGTTCTTACCTCTGTCTTCAAAGGAAGACTCTTTACTTTTAAATTCGATGAGGAACGATGCTGAACCATTTGAAAATGTGGGACATCACCTTCCTCTTGGGAGCTGATGGTGAGTCGTCAAGGTTTAACCTGAACTGAACCTCGACCAAAGCACCTCAACTCTTACACAGATTTCACTTTCAATACTCTTTTAGCCCTGAGCTGTCAGATCGAACATTTCTTCCCCTTCCATCGGTCTGTCCCTTCCATCGATCTCACATCAGAGGAGAACTACATGTCCACCCTCATCGGTCCAACACTTTACATCACGTTCAGTATCACTCCAATCTGCCCTGAACCCAGGATTCCATGGCAATTCTGCAGCCTGAGAACCTAGATTTTCTTTTACAATTTTGTTACCATAACAACAATAAATACATGTTGATCGATACAATGAAAGAACTTGCCTCTGCGCAATGTCTTTTGTGGTCTCGATATTTTCCAGCCAATGGTGTCACTCTTTTTAAATATAGATGCACGCAGCATGCTCTCACAAAGAGTAATGGACTAATCAATTTCTAGTGGTATTGGTTAAAGGAAAAACACTCGGCAAAGCAGTGGGAATAGTTGCCCTGTCTTCAAACTAGTGCATTGTGGGATACTTTCTATTCAGCTGAGAATATAGACACAGCTTTGGTTTCTCACCTCATCTTAGAGACAGTACCTCTGAGTGCAACACTGGGAGTTTGAGCTCAGATTATGTGCTCAACTCCCGACAGTGGGACCTGAAGACATCGCCTTCTAGCATAGAGATAAGATTGTTATTATTAAGCCATGGTTGATAGGTTTTGAAATTAGAGTGGTGTGCAACTTGGAGGGTGACTTGAAGTGTGTGATGTTCATACATACCTGATGCCCTCATCTTTCTCCATGACAAAATATGGGTTTTTGATGCAGAACTATATTCCCTTGTTTACCTCCTGGTCTTGATCAGATGGCCACCTCTCTATTGCAAGTCATTAATCTCAGTTACATTATGGTGTGTTGGAAGAATTGTGTACAAACTATTTTACAGTATTCTGATCCTTCCAAAAAGGATCAGGGGCATCTGTGCTTATATGGGTAAGACAGTTCAACGTTCAGATTCATTTTTGGTTCTTTCTGCGACCGGAAGATGCTCAGAGAAATATTCTGGTTAGCTACCACACATAAAAATATGCAGCAGACTGGGCAAATCGAATGCAGCCTTTCAATAGAGACAAAAATCACTGAAAATTAACACATGATCCAGAGCTGGTTGTTTCCTCTTCAACAAGGAAGTCTGCACCAACCTGCACTGGGTTTGCAGAGCAGAGGAGCTTGGAAACCTTGAAGGTCAACTGAAAGACTCAGGGTTGAACTTTCACGGGGAAACTGAAGGGAATACACCACACTGCCCTGCATCCTGAGAGGAAGCAGTATATCTGTTTATACCCAGAAAGGTTCCTCATCCGCTCGCCAAAGGTAAAGAAGCAAATTGGTTCTGTATTCATTCTGCCATTTCACCAGTTTTAACAGGCTGGTGCTCAGGAATGGTCCCACTATTGATCCGTCAAAATCTGTGGAAATCTTTCACTGTTGAGATTGAACTTTTTCTTTATCTGTTGATGAACGTAGAACAGTACAGCACAGTACAGGCCCTTCAGTCCTTGATATTGTGCCGACCTTTTATCCTACTCTAAGATCAGACTAACCTACATACCCTTCATATCTGCCATATGCCTATTCAAGAGTCACTCAAATATCCCTAATGTCTCTGACTCTACTACCACGGCTGGCAGTGCATTCCATACACCCACCACTCTCTGTGTAAAGAACCTACCTCTGACATCTCCCCTAAACCTTCCTCCAAACACCTTAAAACTATCCCCCCTCATGATAGCCATTTCTGCCCTGGGAAAAAAGTCTCTGGCTACCCACCCTATTGATGCCTCTCACCATCTTGTACACCTCTATCAAGTCACCTCTCATCCTTCTTCACTCCAGTGAGAAAAACCCTAGTTCCCTCAACCTTTCTTCATAAGACATGCCCTCCAGTCCAGGCAGCATCCTGGTAAATCTCCTCTGCACCATCTCTAAAGCTTCTACATCCTTCATATAATGAGGCGACCAGAACTGAACACAATGCAAGCTGAACAAAACTGGGAGAGAGTTAGATCTTCAGAAAGCTGATGCAAAGAGTGTGTTCTTGACAACTACTGACTGAAGACTCTAAGTAGCTCACAGTCTTCAGTGCTTCATTGTTTCCACAGGTAACCCTTTGGTATCAGATCAGAATGTTCCAGAAGCCTCTGTCAAGGACTGGATGAAGTTGTGGATAATGCTTGGGTTTCACTGAATTAGAAGATAACCCCAGATTGCAAGCTGTGCTGCAACATATATCTGGGAAACAGGACTCAACACACAACTGCAAAGCTGAAGTCTCAAAGCAGACTGTCAAGATACTCGGACATATTGTGGATGTAATATAGTGAGGATGCATCCAGTGTCAGAGTTGGTCCAATAGAAGACAAAGCAGTCTAAGAGAGTCCAGATTCTTGCAGCATGACTGAGCTCCAGAGGTCAGTGGGGATGTAGGCTGAGTCATGAATGTCCTTGCCTTATCTGGCTATCCTGTATGAGCCACTGTCTCAACTGTTGTGACAAGACAATATGTTTTCTTTTTCTTAGAAGCCCGACAGGGTGAAAACAGGCCATTCAGCCCAACAAGTCCACACCAACCGTCCAAAGAGTAACCCACCCAGACCTATTCCCCTACCACTCTACATTTACCCTGGACTAATCCACCAAACCTGCAAATCCCTGAACACTATGGGCAATTTAGCATGGCTAATCCACCTAACCTGCACATCTTTGGATTGTGGGAGGAAACCACAGCACCCAGAGGAAACCCACGCAGACACGGGGAGAATGTGCAAACTCCACACAGACAGTCGCCTGAGGTTGGAATTGAACCCGGGTCCCTGGTGCTGTGAGGCAGCCGTGCTAACCACTGAGCCACTGTGCTGCCTTCTCCAAGCACAGAGGTAAATGTCTTGATTATTGCGGACGGTTATATCAGATGGATCGAAGTTAAGGATCTTGTCTGAAACAGTGATTACGTCACTGAACAACGTATGGAATTCCAGGCCTCGCAATCTCAGACAGTGAAGTGCAGCTTGCCAATGAGAGTTTGACAGAGTTCACAATATGTCCTTATCACCAGCTCACCACGATATCTTCAAGCCAACAGTGAACCTAAAAGAGGAGTGTTTCCAGTGAAAGCAATGATAAGCAAGGATAATTACAGGAAAATTGACGTTTCAGCCAAAAACCCTTCATCAGAAAAGGGCTTTTGCCTGAAACGCCGATTCTCCCACTCCTCGGATGCTGCCTGACCTGCTGTGCTTTTCCAGCACCACACTCTCGACTCTAATCCCCAGCTTCTGCAGTCCTCACTTTCTCCAAAGATAATAACAGGCAATGGTGTGCTCCTCCAGTCTTGGTCATAGCATGGGTAATGACCATCTCCAACAAGAGAGAATGGATCTATATACCCAAGATGCTCAATGGCATTACCATTTCTGAATCCTCCAGTAGGCTCATCTTGGGAGTTAGTATTGACTAGAAGTTAACTGGACTAGCCACATAAATGCTCTAGTTAAAAGATCAGATCAAAGCCTGAGAATTCTGTGGCAAATAACTCTGACTCTTCTCAAAGTCTGTCCACCTTCTACAAGGAGCACTCACTGCTTGACACATCAGGTACACAACACTCCCTACTTTCCTGGTTCAATACAATTCTAACAACACTCAAGATGCTCAAAACTAGTCAGGACAAAGCATTTCACTGGAACCACATCCACCAACATCAACATTACCTCCTTCCATCATCAATGCACAGTCACAAGAGCCTGCACTGGGTACATTGTAGCAACTTGCAATGTCTTCTTTCACAGCATCTTCCACACCGTGCACCCCTACCACATACATGGCACATAAATGGGAACACTTCCACCTGCAAGGTCCCCTCCAAATCACATACCATCCTTACTTTGAAATATAACATGGTTCCTTCAGAGTCACTGGGTTAAAATCCTGGAACGCTCTCCCCACAGCGCTCTGTATGTACCTACATTACATAGACTGCATAGACCAAGAAGGCAGCTCAACACTGGAAATGTCCAAAATAAGCGCTGCCCTTACAAGAGACAGTCCCATCCCTAAAGCAATTTAAAACAAAAGAAATGCTGGTGGAATGGACTCACAGGAGACAGATAAAATTTAATGCTGAGAAAAGTGGTGATTCATTTGGTAGGAGGAATAAGGAGATGCTGGATAAGCTAGAACATAGAACATAGAACATAGAACAATACAGCACAGAACAGGCCCTTCGGCCCACGATGTTGTGCCGAACATTTGTCCTAGCTTAAGCACCCATCCATGTACCTATCCAATTGCCGCTTAAAGGTCACCAATGATTCTGACTCTACCACTCCCACAGGCAGCGCATTCCATGCTCCCACCACTCTCTGGGTAAAGAACCCACCCCTGACATCTCCCCTATACCTTCCACCCTTCACCTTAAATTTATGTCCCCTTGTAACACTCTGTTGTACCCAGGGAAAAAGTTTCTGACTGTCTACTCTATCTATTCCTCTGATCATCTTATAAACCTCGATCAAGTCACCCCTCATCCTTCGCCGTTCCAACGATCTTACAAGCTCTATTCACCTGAGTGGCAACTTTCAAAGATCTATGAACATAGGCCCCAAGATCCCTCTGTTCCTCCACCTCACTAAGAACCCTACCGTTAACCCTGTATTCCGCATTCTTATTTGTCTTTCCAAAATGGACAACCTCACACTTGGCAGGGTTGAACTCCATCTGCCACTCCTCAGTCCAGCTCTGCATCATATCAGCTAATTACATAATTCTAAAGGGCTACAGGAACAATGAAACTTGGGAGTAAATGTGCACAGATCATTGAATGAAGCAAGAAAGCTTTACCACTGGCTCTTATTGCCTTGCCAACTTCAGAGAGGTACAGTGTAAAAACTGAGACACAACAAAACAGAGACACAACAAAACTAACTCTGGGAAGTAACTAACAATTGATGGAGTGTTAGATGAGGGCGTTGATTGCTTGGACTTTGATTGGCATGGAGATACAACAGGAACTGATCACCATTCTAGTTAGCTGATTAAATTCAATTGGGTGCACCAGCTTTAGCTAGTCAGGGCATTTTCATGGTGGAGGGGAAGGACTGCCTTCATAACCCTTTTCCCTCAGTGATAAAGTTGTGATATATTCCTTTTCTCTCGGAGAAAGTGAGGACTTTCCTGATAAAGGACTTATGCCCGAAACATGGATTCTCCTGGGATGCTGCCTGACTTGCTGTACGTATTCCTTTCTTCCCCAAAATATTTGATGAGAGCTTTGCCGAGTTGATGGAATTTGGTTCCATGATGCAATGGGAAAGCTGCACTGATCCGCTTTGGAGGGAAGTGGCTGAGACAGAAAATTCTTGAGGGGTCTTTAGCAGAGTTGATAGAGCACAACAATTGGCATGGTTCCCATTGACGGAGACCCAGAGGAAATGAAGTTAAACTGATTGATTGAAAAAAAATCAAACACAGTATAGAATCATAGAATCCCTGCAGTGTTGAAGCAGGCCATTCAGCCCATCGAGTCCACACCGACCCTCCAAAAAGCATCCCACCCAAACCCGCCTCCCCTACCCTAATCCTGTAACCCTGCATTTCCCATGACTAATCCACCTACCTTGCACATCCCTGGACATTATGGGCAATTTAGCATGGCCAACTCACCTAACCTAACCTAAACATGAGGAAAATCATTTTCACTGGGTGAGTAGTTTGGATCGGGAATGCACTGCCTGTGAATGTCAAGAACAAAGATTCGATTGTGAATTGCAAAGGGGATTGGATAAATGCTTGGAGAGGGAAACGCTGCGGTGCTGCAGGATTAGGGAAACAGAGCGGGACTGAGTCAGTTGCTTCAGTAAAATAGTGAATCGATGGGCTGAATGGCAACTACTCCACAATTCTCATGGCACATTCCAAGATCATTTCTTTAATTTTAGGGAATCCAATCAGCCCCTCGAGAATGAGACCCGGTTCAGCCAATCAGGAGGTGGGTATGCTTTGTGCATCTCAGTATCCTGGCTTCCAACCAATGTCAGGCATCAACTGCTCTGAGTTGGTGATGCCAACTTAGAATGAGGCCTGATGTTCTCCTCACCAGTCGTTGCCCAGCTCTGAGTGTAGGACTGATGAAGCTACTTTTCTTGACAAACTCACCAACAGCACTCTGAATAATGGCATGGGATCTTTAATATCTACTGAAGCTAAATATCGGGCCCCTCAATATCTGGTCTCCAATAAGGAATGGCATCGTTGACACTATGGCACTCTCTCAAGACATACTGCAGTTAGGGATGGGAGCGTTGCATGGAGGGTTTATCAGCTACAGTAATCAGATCCTTGTTAGTGAAACACAGTCTCTGACCTCAGGGAGAGTGAGGGTTAGGGCAGTCTCTATCCAAGTGGAAAATGATCACAATTCACTGGGGCTGTGAAGTTGTGACTCTTTGATCAAAAGCAGAAGGAATGCTGCCAATCTGATTCCAAATTGTGAAGCTTATCCTGTCGGGGACCAGCTCTTGGCATCCAAAAGCTTTTCATTTCAATTAATTGCAATTAATTTAAATCTCTTTGTCAAGATAGGAGCACGGGAACAGGACTAAGCTATTCTGTCCCTTGTTCCACATTCAATGGAATCATAGTTGATCTCAACTCCAATTATCCATCTTGCTTCCATATCCTTTCATGCCCTTGGCTCACATTAATCTTTCGATCTCAGATTTGAAATTATTAATTGGGCCAGCATCTATTGCTTTTGGTAAAAACATTCTTTCATGAGTTCTCTTTTGAATAGCCTGGCTCTGACTTCAAATTTATGTCCCTTCATCTCAGACTGACCCTTAAAGGAAACATTCCTCCTCAAACACACCACACCCGAAACCGGAAAATGGAAATGAAGCCATGTCCAATCTTGTCTATTGCAGTGAATGTAAGCCCAGATTCTGCAATCGCACATTGAATAACGTTCTGATTAACCTGTGCTAGAATCAGGCTAACACATCTGGTTTACTAAATACCTTTAGGAAAGGAAATCTATTGGCTTTCCCAGTGTGGCCTAAATCTACTTCGAAAACTAGGAGCAGGAGGTGAGGCAATTCAGGCCCTCAGGCCTGCTCCGTCATGTAATACAATCAGGATTAATCTCATTCTTGGCCTCAGCTCTACTTTCCTGTTTGCTCTTTGTTCAAGCTGTTACGAGTTTAAAATCTGTCGATCTTCTCCTCAAATTTGTTTCGTATCCCAGCATCCACCTCACTCTGAGGTAATGAGTTCAAGTTGTCTTGAAGACTTGCTATTGTTCATTTATTCCTTCTTGGTCCATCTTCCTTCCAGGCTATCTGAGCAGGATTCACTCTGAAGTCAATATGAAGATCTGGGCCCCTCCAAAGGGGTCTCCCAGTTCGAGATCGGGTCAAAAGAATCAACGGAATGCGGTCTGTTTAAAGCAAGATTACCAGTTTAATAAATTAAGGCAGCCTGGTGCCATTTTCTCCATGAATCACAGAAGCTTTTCATCTCTGTGTTGCTGGACAAATCTGCGCCAGGCTACCTTAATTTATTATCTTGCTTTAAACAGACCGCATTCCGTTGATTCTTTTGACCCGATCTCGAACCGAAAGGCCTCTTTGGAGGGGTCCAGATCTTCAACTAAAATTTGATACCTACAACTGTGTACTTTCACCTTTGACTTTCTTTGTCCCTTTCCTACGACTTTAACCTGAATTATATTATGATCACTCTTGCCCAGCTGCTTTCCTGATGAAACACACACCATTTGCCCTCCTTCATTCCTGCACACTGTTTTACTTTCTCTCACTGGGTTTGAAACACATTAGGCTGGGGTTAAATATCCAACTGCTTTCTCGGCATAGTCCAGCGGGATGTGGAAAAGTTGAAAAATATGTTAAGTGTGTGTATCATTGAACTCAGCCACCTAATAGAGTCATACAACACGGAAATACTCCCTTCGGTCCAACCAGGCCATACCAAACATAATCCCAAACTAAACTAGTCCCACTGGACTACCCTTGGTCCTATGCTCTTCAAACCTTTCCTATTCATGTAGTTATCTAAGTGTCTTTAAACATTAGAACTACACCCATACCCACCACTTCCTCACGAAATTCATTCCACACACGAATCACCCTCAGTGTGAAAAGATTGCCTCTCATATCTTTTTTAAGTCTCTCACCTCTCACCTAAAACTACACACCTTCATTTTGAAATCCCCATCTGAGGGAAAATACACTTGCCATTAACCCCATCTATACCCCTCATTATAAATCTCGACAAGGGCACTTCCTATGCTCCAGTGAAAAAAAAAGGTCCCAGCCTTTCTTGATAGCTCACACCTTCCACACCCGGCAACATCCTGATAAATCTCTTCTGAACCCAGGAGGCACGAGGTAGACCCACGTGCGAGATTGTATCTCTGGTATTTAACAGGATATTACAAACAACTGAGCAATGGTCTTAGCTTCCACAAAGGTGTCTTCATTTTCATCTCCAACACAGAAAGAATTGTCGCTACAGAGTTGGGGTTAGGAGTCTGAGCAGGCCTCATTTCATGGGTGTCGATTTGGATGTACTGCAAGGGGGTTTGAGGAGCTGGAGGGAGAACACTGCCCCCTCGTGACTGGAGGAAGAATCCTGCTGCCCAGTTGAAGATACTGCAGCTGGGAGTTTGCAGACGAGATAGACCACAGTCAAATGATGAACAGGTAAATCTGACAACCTCCCAAGATCAGCTCTAGCTGCACGTTAGAGTCACAGAGGATGGGCAAAACTCCTCAAAGTACGTTAGTGCTTTCGAGAGGGCAATGATAGAAGTGGCGATATTACTGACTGTTGTCAAACTTTGTCAATATGTGTTGCTGGAAAAGCGCAGCAGGTCAGGCAGCATCCAGGGAACAGGAGAATCGATGTTTCGGGCATTAGCCCTTCTTCAGGAATGAGGAAAGTTGGTCCAGCAGGCTAAGATAAAAGATAGGGAGGAGGGACTTGGGGGAGGGGCGTCGGAAATGTGATAGGTGGAAAGAGATCAAGGTGAGGGTGATAGGCCAGAC